>NW_007743714.1:17597-18286 GCF_000696425.1 Galeopterus variegatus | reverse complement strand
ACATCCAGATAAAAAGAGACAGAGAGACAGAGACAGAAACAAGGACAGAGAGGCAGAAAGATGGAGATACGGAAATGGAGAGGGACACAGGGAGACAGTCACTTAGAGAGAGAGAAAGGAAGATACAGAGCCAGAGAGGGAGACAGAGAGAGACACACAAAGAAATAGATAAATGCAGAGGAGGAGAGAAAGACACAGGTCAAGAGATGCAGAGACAGAGGAGACAGAGACAGAGAGGGACTGAGATACAGACAGAGAGGGAGAGACAAACATAGAGATGGAGAGACAGAGAAAGAGACATTGGAGTTGAGAGAGACAAAGAGAATGAAGAGATAGTGAGAGAGATACGCATAGGAGATGAATTAGTCTTTAGCGTTTTTGGGAAGACGGATGGTGACGCCCAACACCCCCTCCCCATTCGCCCAACCTAACCTTGACCCATTACCTAAGAAATTATGCATATCCCGCCTCCTGCAAGGAGCGCTCTCTGATCACAGAAGTCCCTGGGTTTTTCTTTTCCAGACCCCTAGGACACATACTGCCGAATATCTTTTATTTGGCACTTAGTATTTATTTGTTTACGCCCTTGCAAAATTAACTTTACTGTTTTTGTTTGCTTTTGTTGGCTGGCTGGTATGGGAATCTTCACTGTTCTTTTTAAGAATGCTTAGGAATATGGGTTGTTTAAA
>NW_007743714.1:12696-16994 GCF_000696425.1 Galeopterus variegatus | reverse complement strand
GGCTGGTATGGGAATCTTCACTGTTCTTTTTAAGAATGCTTAGGAATATGGGTTGTTTAAAATTTTTATCAAAATAATACATACACGTGATTGAAAAATCACATAGTACTGAAAGGTTTATTTTATTTTATTTTTTTTTTTGTCTTTTGTCTTTTTTCCGTGTCCGGCAACGGATCGCAACCCTCAGTGTTGCCCCCGTACCGGGCCAGGGACCGGCAACGGGATTGCAAACCTCGGCGTTGCTCCCGCGCCTCGCTCAGCCAGTGAGCGGGAGCCGGTCCGTATGTGGGATCCGAACCCTCGGGCGGGAGCGCCACCGCGCTTCCCAAGCGGCGCAGTGCGCCACCGGGCCGGCCCACTGAAAGGTTTATTTTAGAAGGCAGTAAACACTTTCCTCGCTCCTTCCCATTCTGGAACTGTTTCTTTTGTCGTTCAGCTTTTTCTCCATGGTGTTACTTCCATCTTTAAGTAACATGCCCAGATCCCTCCTTCTTGACTTATCAACAGAGAACATTTTCTACTGAGCTCCTTCCCTTGATATCAGAGGATTTAGCTCACTTATTACCAGCCTCACTGACTTTTCCTCCTTCCTCCCAATGTGGTTGTATCCCTGTGTTTGGTTGCTCTGTGGGTTATCTTTGTAGTTTTGCAGAAAATCCTCACATGGTTATTCTCATTCTATGAACTTTAGGTCTTGTCTAGGGACTCCTTCTGTGACATGGTGACGTCCTTCCCTTCAGCTCTCCTCCTTTCCACACCTCTGAACTTGTCACCTGTTCCCGTAGCATACGATATGGTAGCAACTGGCCACACGTGACTATTACAATTGAAATTAAAATTATTTAAAGTTAAATAAAATGAAAATTTCAGTTCCTCATTCACACCAGCTCAATATTTTAGGTGCTCAGTCTCTCCATGTGCCCGGTTGCTGCCATACTGAAGAGCACAGATACAGAACATTGCTGTCTTCACAGTGTTCTATTGAATTTTACTCTATATTTAATATTGTTACAGTAGTACCATTTACGTTCTGTTTCTATAATTATAATTGTCTTCCATGCTTTGCCTTCAGGTTGATTCTAAGGTTCAAAAAAATCAATGAATAATATTTACATTATTAGGTAATACATACAGTATATATATATATTGCTTCCCAAGAGCTAAGGTGTAGTCTATAACATTTACCTTCTTGAAAGGCTTCTGTGTTTCTAGGAGATTCTAACTGCTTTTCCTTGTTTCTTGTGTTCCCTGCCTTGACCATATTATTTCCCCCAAATTCTTCATCCTATCAGGTATTCTCTTGATTCCCCTGCTCCCCAGAGACCTTCCTCCTGAGCCCTGACGCTTCTGCCACTGTCTAGCCCAACGCTCCCTGGGCTTGCTGCCCACTTGCCATCTTGGGAATTCTCTTTTCTTCTCTCCTAGGTTACTCTTTCCTGAATTCCACATCTTCTCCTTACTTGGATTAGTTCCTTGATTTTCTGGAGCACATCCTCAACTAACTTCCTCAGAAAGACGGTGCAGGAGGTGAATTTCCTGAGACATGTCTATCTGAAAAATATCCTTATTCCATCAATACTGAATTCATAGTTTGACTGGAGATGAAATTCTAGGGCAAAAGTGAACTTTTCTCTGACCTTGAGAAGTATCACACTGTGGAATCTTGACATACATTGGTTCTACTGATTTTTTTAGGTGGCTCATCTTGTCCTCAATTTCGGGATATTCTACTTATATTTGTTTTACTGAAATTTCACAATGATGAATCTAGGGGGTTATTTTGCTTCGCTTTTCATTTATTGTGCTGGTCATTCAGTGAAATCTTTAAATCTAAAGATCCATCAGAGCTGGGGAATTCTCTCATATTTTTGTCTGTGTTAAATTTTATAAGATAATCTCCTCCATCTTATTCTCTCCTTTTTTGGAACTTCTGTCAGTTGGAGAGGATATTGGAACTCCTGGACTGATTCTTTATGTCTCTAACTACTTCTCTTGTGACTTCCATCTCTCTGTGCTTTGTATTCTACTTTCTGAGAGACTGCCTCACGTTTCTCTTTCAACCCTTTTAGTGAATTTTTAAAAAATTCAGCGATTGTATTTTTAATTTCTATAAATCTTTTGACAGTTGCTTTTCACAGCACCTTGTTTCTTGGGAGATGGATATTTCTTGTTTGGCTGTTTTGCTTATATTTGTCTCTCCTCTTTATGTCCTAGATGCTCCTCAGATATCTGGGGATCCTTGGTTGCTATTTCATTTTTCAGAAAGAGGCAAAAAAAGCTGCTTAGAGCTCTGAGTAGTGGACAGGGATGGTTTCAGCTTCTTTCTAGGAGTGACTGGGCAGCAAACTACCTGCTACTCCAGATTCCCAAATATCAGGATAAACTGCTGTTTTACTTGGGACATCTAAATTTCTTTAGAGAAGGACCTTTTGATTACTTGCCTGGGAGACAGGCCCCGACTGCTGGATATTCTGCAGGTGGGTGGGCAGGCAGGCGGCAGGCAGGAGGTGTAGACTGCTCTTTCTAATGGCTTTATCCTCACCTCACTTCTGCCATCTGTGTTCCTGGAATCTCTGGGTCCTGTAATTCTAACTTGGGCTCCATACTGTATACACTTCTCTATCCGGATTCCAGGTTCTGGAAGTTAGCTGAATTCTTTTATCTGTGGTGGGTTCCTATACCTTTCTTTCTGTTGTAAGTTTTATTCTTTTACAGTCATTTTAGTGTGATCTCGGGGTGGACAATAGATAAGTCGTCATCAGTCCACCATCTGGATGCAGAAGTCAACCTTTCTGTGTGTGTGTATGTGGGTTTTCTTTGCTTAGGGTCATATGTTCAGTAAATCTTCTCCCAGGGACAATGTGTTATGTAGTCTGGGGTTCCCTATCTGAGGACGTTGCAATTGATTTCATTAGCACCAGAAAAAACATTTGTCTTTCTTTATGAATGTGTACATTTCCTTTGAAAGGACAGTGAGGTTTGGGCAACTCTCTGTCTTTCCCTTTCCCTTTTGATCCTGCTACCAAGATGATTAGAGCTGAGTTCCAACCCTAATCTTAATTTTAACACTTTGGAGGTATATGTTTTTTGTCTTTCATTACATTTCCCATTTAGTGTTCTATTTTTTTTAACAATCATATGTAAAAGGTGTCTTCAAAAACTTCTGGAAAATGTGTATTATAAAAAAACTATGCATGGATTGCAAAACGTTTTTGCACCAAAATAAACTCATACTGTTATAGCATGTTTGAACAGGATATAATTTGAGGTACTAAGAGTAAGACATCAGTTTGAAAAGAGCTGCTATGAGAGCAACATGAATTCTGCTAAAATTGAGGCAAGAAGAAACGTCAAATTTATGGTGAAGCTTGGGTAGAAGAACGGTGAAATCATTGATGCTATACAAAAAGTTTATGGGGACAGTGCCAAAAGAAATCTGCAGTTTACAGATAACTTGTTTTAATAAGGGACGAGACGATGTTGAACATGAAGCTTGCAGTGGCAGAACATCCACATCAATTTGTGAGGAAAAAATGAATCTTATTTGTGCCCTCATTGAAGAGAACTGACAATTAGCAGAAGAAACAATAGCCAATATCATAGACATCTGTTGGGAAAAATAGCAAAATGGTCAGGGCCCCTCAGATGTTCAGAATCTTGCCAAGCACTGGCTGTAAATATCCTCAGGTGTTCCTTGTTACTGCTTAATGTAAATTGCATTTGGGCACCCTGGTGTCCAGGGTTGTGGACTTAAGTATCAAAGACTAAGAGCTCTGATCCACAGTGTGTCTCAGAACTCTCAGAGAAGCCACTAGGACAGTTGCTCCTAGATCTGAATAAAACCCATTCATTTTTCTGTACCTATGGCTCCCAGAACCTTTTTTTTCCTATTACCTAGCTCACAGACCTGTGTGTGGAGGGTTTGTAACCCAATCTGTGCAACAGACTGGAGGGGTCTATAAGCCCAGCTTTACATCTCAATTGGTTCAGCTTAGACAATTCTGACTGAAAAATTGCAGTTGAGCAAACTTTCTGCCCGATGGGTGTCAAAACTGTTACTCCCAAATCAGCTGCAGACAGGAGCCGAGCTTTTAATGGAAATTATAAACAAGTGGGCTTAAGATTCTGAAACATTTCTTCAAAGAATTGTAACAGGAGATGAACGGGACCAGTATGATCCAGAAGACAAAGCCCAATCACAGCCATGGCTAACAAGAGGGTTACGTGGTCCAGTCAAAGCAAAAGCAGACTAAGAGCAAAGTCACGGCAACAGTTTTTTTTTTTTTTTTTTTTTTTTT
>NW_007743714.1:0-12000 GCF_000696425.1 Galeopterus variegatus | reverse complement strand
TTTTGTCTTTTTTCCATGTCCGGCAACGGATCGCAACCCTCAGTGTTGCCCCCGTACCGGACCGGGGACCGGCAACGGGATTGCAAGCCTCGGCGTTGCTCCCGCGCCTCGCTCAGCCAGTGAGCGGGAACCGGTCTGTATGTGGGATCCGAACCCTTGGGCAGGAGCGCTGCCGCGCTTCCCAAGCGGCGCACTTATCCAGTGCGCCACCGGGCCGGCCCCACGGCAACAGTTTTGTGGGATGCTCAAGGCGTTTTCCTTGTTGGCTTTCTGGAAGGCCAAAGAATGATAACACCTGTCTTTTATGGTAGTTTTTTGAGATAGCCAAAGCTGTAGCAGAGAAGCACCCGGGAAGGTTCCCCAGGGAGTCCTTCTCCAGCACGACAACGCTCCTGCTCTTTCCTCTCATCAAACAAGGGCAATTTTGTGTTTCAATGAAAAATCATTAGGTTTCCATGTTCCAGTCCTGATTTGGCTGCTTCTGACTTCTTTTTGTTTTCTGATTGTAAAAAATCTTTAAAGGGCACCCATTTTTCTTTAGTTAATGATGTAAGAAAACTGCATTGTCAAGATTAAAGTCCCAGGACCCTCAGTTTTTTAGAGATGGAATAAACATCTGGTATCCTCCCTTAGAAAAATGTCTTGAACTTGATGGAACTTATGTAGAGAAACAAAACTTATATATATATATATATATATATATATATATATTTTTTTTTTTCCTTTTTACTGACCGGTAATGGGATCGCAACCCTCGGTGTCGTGCCCACACCGCACTCAGCCAGTGAGCGGACCGGTCTCTATATGGGATCCAAAACCTCGGCGGGAGCGCTGCACTCAACCGAGTGTGCCACCGGGCCAGCCCGAGAATCAGCTTTTGATTTCATTTATTCCTCTCCTCACTATGTTCATGTTTTCCTTTAAATACTCGAACATAATTATAAATGCAGTTTTAGCATCTTTGCTAGTCTGACCACCTCTGTTGCATTAGTCTGTTTCAGAAATTCCTGAAACTAGGTAATTTGTAAATAAAAAAAGCAATATTTATTGCTTACAATTTGAGAGGCTGGGAAGTCCAGAGTCCAGGGAATGCATCTGGTGAAGGTCTTGTTGGTGGTGACTCCACACAGTAATGCAGGGCCAGCCCCCCCTTCATTGAAGGACATTTGGGTTGTTTCCAGTTTTGGGCTCTTATAAATAAAGCTGCTGTGAGCATTCACGTATAGATCGTGTGGACATAACTTTTCATTTCTCTGGGATAAGTGCCCAGGAGTGTGATGGCTGTACCGTTTCACATTCCTATTAGCAATGGATGGTACATCCAGTTTTGCCACATCCTTGACACTATTTAGTATTGTCACAATTCTTTTTAGCCATTCTAACAGGTGTGTAATGATATCACATCATGATTTTTATTTTCATTTTTCCAATGGCTCACAATGTTACACATCTTTTTCATGTGCTTATTTAACATATCTTCTTCAGTAAAATGTCTTTTGCCCAGTTTCTAATTGGATTGTGGTTTTTTATTTTCGAATTATTTTTTTGTTTGGTTTTTGGTGGCTGGCTGGTATGGGGATCTGAACCCTTGACCTTGGTGTTATAACATGCGCTCTAACCAACTGAGCTTAACGGCCAGCACGGCTGTTAAATTTTGAGATTGTTGGGCCAAGCCCGTGGTGCACTCGGGAGAGTGTGGCGCTGGGAGCCAAGTGGCGCACTCTCCAGTGCGCCACCGGGCTGGCCCAAAACTTATATTTTTTATATTTATATTTCAGTTCCATTTTTTGAAGAACTTTTCGAAGTTCTTTGTATATGGCTTTTTTTTTTTTTTCCTTTTTTGTCTTTTTTCGTGACCGGTAAAAGGATCACAACCCTCGGTGTCGTGCCCGTACCGCGACCGGCAACGGGATCGCAACCCTCGGTGTCGAGCCCACACCGTGCTCAACCAGTGAGCGGACCAGTCTCTATATGGGATCCGAACCCTCAGCGGGAGTGCCACCGCGCTCCCAAGCACCGCACTCTACCAAGTGCACCACCAGGCTGGCCCATCTATATGGCTTTTATTGTTAGCTACTTTAAATTCTTTTGTGAAGTCAATAGTTAACTTTTTATGTCTTTCTTCCTCCCAACTGATAGTTCATTCCTTAGAGGAACTCATTCTTTAAGTTACTGGTTTGTTCTTTCCGAGTTGATTGCTCCTTTTTCTTGCCTTTTAATATCATGTGGATTTTGTGTAAGAGGATTTTGTAGAGGACCATTCAGCAACATTCAGGTTTTAATGGAGGCTGAGTCCAAAGGTCTCCTGTCTCCTGAACTATGTGAAAGGATAACCTGTGCATGTGAATCATCTCCCCATGAGACTGGAGGGGAGACGCTGCACTTTATACCTCTCCCCTGTGCCCCAGCGAGCTTAGTGGCATGGAATTAGCCTTGGTAAGCCCGGCCTCTGGAACCTGGGACAGCTGACTCAGAGCAGGCTCACAGGCCCAGGGGTCTGAGAAAGTCCCGTGGGCAGGCAGGTGTGGGACATGTGATTACCTCTTGGTTAACCCCTGTGTCTTTTTCCTCCTTGTCCCAATCTCAACGTGTGGGCCCCTTTCTTTTCTCCTAACCTTAGTAGGTGTGTGTGTATGTGGAGGTGGGTTGGGGTGCAAGTGTTTTTATTGTCAGAGGACTCTGTGTAATTTATATGCTGTGTGTCCTTAGTGACCAAGTCAGCCTCTCTGATCCCCAGTTTCCTCATCTGTAAAATGGGGATAGCAGCAAGAGGTGGCTAAAAGAAGGAAATGGGTTACCATATAGAAAGTTCTGGAATCCTGCTTGAGACTAGTTAGTGGAGTAGAATGCTCTTTCCCCAGCATCCACATCCCTTACCATGTCCCCTCCGCAGCCCACCCTGCTGTCCTCGTCCTTACTGAATCAGTTCCAGCACCCGCCTCTTCATGGCCTGGACCAGGGCCTGCTGCCCTCCAAGCTCCTCCCCATACATGGCGTCCCTCCTCTCAGCCTCCTGTTGCTTCTGCTCCAGCTCTGCCTGCAGCCGGGCTCTCTCTTCCTGACACCTGCACACAGAAGGAAGCTGAGTTCTGAGCTCAGCATTTGTGACTGAGCTAGGAGGGGCCTCCACCTGACAGGGAGCTCCCAGGGAGAAGCTGGTGGTGCCCCGGCAGCCGAAGTTCACACACACACAGACACACACAAGACACCACACGCACACACCCCACAATACACACATAATGAATATACACAACACAATACACACCACACACACACACAATGCAATACACAACACAATACACACCATACACACATACAACACAAAACACACATAATGCACATACAATACAACACACAAAACACACACATCACAATATACGACATAACACATTCTGTAACACAACACACACAGAACACATACACTCAGACAACACACATACAATGCACACACACAACACATACACACACCAAATGCAAAATAACACAATGTGGTGCGCATGCACACAACACACAGAACAAATATCCACATAATGCACACGCACACTAAAATACACATATACACATACAATGCACACACACAACACATACACACACCAAATGCAAAATAACACAATGTGGTGTGCATGCACACAACACACAGAACAAATATCCACATAATGCACACGCACACTAAAATACACATATAATGCATACACATACAATGCATGCACACACAATACAACACACAACACAACACACGCACCATGAACACACACGATACAATAAAGAGACACAACGTGTGCACACACACCAAACTGAGCCCTGCGTGTGGTCTGACACTTGTAGGCTGACTCCTCCCCAGCCATTCAGCGAAAAGAAAACAGGGCTTAGTCTTGAGTGTTCCTTTAGAGGGGATGAGCCAACATTTCTATTTTTTTAATTCCTTTCCTTCTGTTTTTTCTTTTCTTTTTTTAACGTTTCCATTCTAAGATGTCACTTTCTTGAAAGGATTGTTCACCATCATGGCAGCTCTCTGGAGGGAAGGTGGATGCCTTCCTGGCTGCACAGACTGTGCCCAGCCTAGTACTGTAGGATTTGGAGTGATTTTTTGCTTTAAAATATTTTTAAAAGTTATGTTACATTGTATTTTCAATTAAAAAAAGTAATATTAAAAACATGGCTTTCCTAAATTTCTATTTCAGTTTTGGGCTTGGAATCTCCTCAGCTGTATTCTTGCCTTTTCTTTTTGTTTTTTGGGGTTTTCTAGAAAATTCCAAGAAGTCTACTGGACTGGAAATAAATAGGGTCTGGGTCCCAGCCTGTTGCTCCGTTGCTCAGTGGGGAGGGCGTGCAAGGGCAGCTGGGCACTAGTGAGGGTCCCATGCTCTCAGGATGTGTGTGCATGTGTGTGCGTGTACACGCTTGTGCCCTGGGTTTGACCATGTTTGAGGAGAGGGGGCTGGTGAGAGGCTTGGCAATGAATCGAACTATTAATGTTTAAAACACTGACAGCACACCGCAGGGAAGAAAGTTGTGGGGTATCATGAAATCAGACTGACAACAGAAAGGCCAATCACTGCAGCCTTAAGAAAGGTGTTCTGGTGCTCAGGCACGGATCGTGGCCACATTTTATCTTTTAATGAACATTCTAGTCTCTAGCCTCCTCATTTCTCAGCTGCTGACTTCAATTTTCCTGAGCCAGTTTACTTGCCCAGTGATCCCAGGTCCTTATGTGTCCACTGTGGTTTGAGTACATCTTTGGGGTAGGAGAAAATACTTGTTAAGCACCTACTGCGTGCCAAAGGCAATTTAAGGTGCCAGGAATAGAGCAGTGCCTATGGCTCCTATGGAGCTAATAGCATGTTGCAGGCAGTGGTGAAAACACGTGATAGACCAGTAAAATAATTAAGGTAAGTGTCATGACAGAGACAAATGAGGGACCGAGTGAGAGACTCGTGAGGGTGCTCAGGGCAGGCATCTCAGACAAGGTGACATTTAAGTGACTTAAAAGATGAGAAGTCAACCATATAGAGCCAGGGACAGGCATATGCAAAGGTCTGCACATTGGCAAGAGCTTGGCTTGTTTGAGGAACTGAAATAAGGCTGGTGAAGCTGCAATGCCTGAATGGCAAGGAGGGCACAGAGGCACAAGATGAGGAGGGCCTGATTTGACCCTCGGTGGTCCCAGGAGGAGTGGACTTTAATTGAAGTGAATAAGAAGCCCTGAAAGGTTTTAGACAGGGGGTGACAGGCACTCCTAGTGCAAGAGGAGACACTGGAGGAATTAAAGTTTGTCGAGCACTTACTATATGCCAGGTGCTGAGCTTAGTGTTTTAGAGCCTTGTTTCACAATGTTATGAGGCAGGTGATATGATCCTCATTTTACAGGAGAGAAAAGTAGAGCCTCATGGAGGGAGTGACACTTCCCCAGGGTCACACAGCTTGATAGGTGGGGGGAGCAGAAAACTGGACAAAGGCCTGTCCAGCTTTAGACTTTTTTTTTGCCTCCCCACACTGTCATCCACAAAGGGCCCTGATCTCCAGTGATTCCTGGCACCAGTGCTGAGAGGGCAGCAGATGGGAAAGAGGATCCTGATAGCCCTGGCAGGCCTCAAAGGAGCTCAGTGCTGCTGTCCATGGGGTGGAGGAGATGTGATGACTGCCTAATTCCCCATCTTGAGGATCCCCTCGCCTTACACCTGTCTTCATCTGCTTTGCTTCAAGGTCTTACCCAAAGGGCAAAGAAAACCCACCTGCTTGTAAAAATAGCCCCATAGAGTATCTGAACTAGAAGGAGGAAGCTTAGAGATCGTACCATCTCCTTTTGGAAACCAGAGAGCTGAGGATCACAGAGGGGAGGCCACTCTCCAAGGGGCCCACAGCCAGCATGCCATGAAGTGGACATTGGAACCCCAGACCTCAGTTCCCAGTCCATGTTCACAGCCCCTGCTGGCCTGCTCTGGGGCCTGCTCCTGGAGGGTCTGTGGCACTCACCTCTGCGTCTAGCCTGGGCTGTGTGCTGTGGGCTTCTGCCCAGTCCACCTGTAAATGTAGAGAACCCCTCACACTCATGTATCCACTACACAGCTAACTTTGTTTTCCCTATGTAGCTAGCCCTGAATGATTAACTAAGATTTATCACAAGCAGAATCACCTATACCCTACTCAGCAGGAAATAAGTCGGAGCCATCTGGAACTCAAAGACAGCGTCATGGAACAGAAACCAGAAAAGACCCTGGCGCCATAGACGAGGTGAGTGAGAAAGTAGCTGACTGTCACGCTTGAAGACCCTACGTCCTGTCTCCCTGGTACATCTACCTATATAAACCCCAGCCCTCAGCCGATCAGGGAGGAAGTTGGGACTTTACCTCCTGTCTCCTGGTTGACGTCTTCCAAAACAAAAAAGGCCTTCCTTTAAGTTCTGTCTGGAGGGTGTGACAGATGGTCCTATAGCGGCGAGCACTTGGACCCACACGGGTCATGATTCCCCTACTAAATCGGCCTCTCACACGACGGTGAAGAAGAATCCCACAGGACTCGCTTGTTACCACACCCTCAGTCTATTCTCTACACCACAGCCAGAGTGACCCTTTTAAAAGCCTGTCAGACCAAGAGACCCCACCCCCTACCCACTCCCTGCTCCTAACCCTGCCCTGGCCTCTGATGGCATGGAGAAGAATTCCAGAGTCTCACACAGGACCTTGAGGTCCCTGGCTACCGCTCTGCCCCCTCTCGCTCTGCTCCAGCCACACCTGGAGTGTTTGGCCTGCCTGTCCCCAAGCATGTGTCCTCTGGGCCTCTGCATTTGCCGTCCCCCTCACCTGCAGGACTCCTCCCTAGATATCTGCAGGGTCCAGTCTCTCAGGTGGTTAGGATTGGTGTTTGAATGTCACCTCCTCAGAGAGGGATTTCTGGACCCTAAATCTGAATGACTGTCCTTTCTGTATGCCCTTCCCTGGCTTCATTTTTTCCCAGAGCACCTATGACTACGTGACATTGTATTTCTATTTACTTATCTATCATCAGTCTCCTAGGTCTTTTAGAGCAGACTTTGCCTGTTTGGTTCACGGTTGTGCCCTCGCCACCCTGGGATCTGTGCATGGCCATGCCTGAGGCACAGACATGTTGACTGAATGAATGGACCCAGTGGGAACTCCTATTTGCTGGTGGTGAGATACTGTCACCAGCTTGATGTCTGTGGTACCTTTTCCCAGAAGTGAGCTTTGTCCTGAGCTTTCTGGATCCCAGGACTTAGGGGAGCACGTTCCCTTCCCAGCCCTGGGAGCTGCTGTTATTCACGATCCGCATCCTGAAGACTCCCAAGTGGGTCTCCCACTGACACTTCTCTCCTGAACTCCACCCCCATGGCTGGCCCAATGACCCCACCTGGATGTCTAACATGTGTTTCAGACTTAACATGTTCAAAACTAGGCTCCTGAACTTTCCCCATAGACCTGCCCTCCCACAACCTAGGGCCTCCCAGCTGCTCCCAATGCCTGTCTTGATCCCACTGAAGGCTCTCATGTAGGACAGGCCCCCACAATCACTTAGTGCCTGAGTCATCCAAGTTCTTGCTGACCAAACCAGAGGGGTCAGCTGAGTGTATGGTGGGAGAAACCTTGAGGTTTTTGGGGGTTGGTTTCTGGGCCTCTGTCACACTGTTAAGCAGACAGTCAACAGATTTCCCAGTGATTCATTCTGAATCACAGCTACCCACTCCAGCTCTGCCAGGGTTGGCCTAGTTGGCTGCCCAGGAGCAGGTGTCAGCCACAGGGGAGAGATAGAGGTGGGCAGGCAGACAGAGGCACATGGAGACCAAGGGAGAGAAACAAAGAGTCTGAGTCAGGCCAAGGAGGATCTTTGCATGGTGAAGATGTGTTATCAAATGAATTATGAAAGATGAACTGAGACACTGAGAGAATGAGGGGGAAAGGGAGAGACAGGCAGTGGGCTCTGGGCCTTGTGGTCATGTGGGTGTGGGAAGATGAAGACGCTGGACGCAGAGACACTGAAGTGCAGCGACAGCAAATACTGGCTGAGGGCAGTGTTGAGCCACTGGCTCTGGAGGCAGCTGCAGGGTGTGAACCTCACTCATCTGCTCATGAGCTGATGTGAGGTGAATTGTGGAGCGTCTCTGAGCCTCAGTTTCCTTATCTATAAAATGGGAATTCTTACAGAACCTATATCATGAAGTTGTTATGAGAAAGCACCCACAACAGTGCCCAGGACATAGTAAATGCTCATAACTGTTACCTACAGAGGGTGAAGCAGAGATTGTGTAACAGGGAACGAAAAAATGAGAGACAGATAAACAGGTAAAAGGGGGAGACAGAGTAAAAGAGGGGTGGAGGAGTGTGGTGGGGGAGGGGCACAGTGTGGATTGAAAAGAGGAAGGAGCATGTGTAGGAGACAGCAGAACAGGGCAAAGGTGAGTGTGGGAGGGAAGGAGGGGTAGAGGGTGGGACCTCTCCTGGGGCTACTGGGGAAGTTGCTAAGGGAGGGAGCTGGCCAAGGGGGTGGTGGGCGGCCCCTGTGGTCAGGAACAACACCCCCAACACCTCAGCATCCCAAAGCCTTGCCCAGCACAGAGCCTGGAGCACCGAGGTGCTCACGTGCCCTCTGGCTTGACCTTGATTGACAGCAGGAGCCAGGAAGCACCTCCGGGTGCCTGTGCTGCTGCCGCCGAGGTTACCTGCTGAGCTGCTCCTGAAGCACCTGCAGCTGCCCCTCCTGCTCCTTCAGCAGCTGCTCCTGGCGCTGGGCCCGCTCCTCGGCCTTCTGGAGCCCATGCCTGAGGCCCTGAGAGGGGGGAGGAGGGGAAGCTGAAGGAGGAGGACAGAGACCCCAGCCCCGCGGCTGACCTGCCAAACATGCCCATGGGCCACATATCGTGCCCTTGGGTGGAGAGCAGGACGAGGGACAGCGCAGGGAGCTGGGATGCCTGGCTCTGTCCCTGGCCCTGCCCCTGGGGGAGCCTGGGGCTGCCATTTCTTCCTTCACTGAAGGGTGGAAGTTACAAAGTTCAAGAACCTGGAAGACCCTGGGGAGGGAGGAGGCTGAAGGGAGGCTCAGGAACAATCCTGGTGACCTCAGGGAGAAGCCTCTCCAGGAGCCACTAGGTGGGGTCTGCGACAGTAGAATTAGGTATGGGGAGGAGACCTGCTGTAATGAGGGAGTTGGAACTCGAGAACAAGTGACCGTCCCAAAGAACTGTTGTGAAGGATCTCAAACGCAACTGCCCACAGGGGCTGGCAGGAAGCACTGATGAGAAAGTGGGTTGAGTGACAGGCAATGGAGACAGGTGGGGACTGTGGCAAACTGAACAACTCATGGCTTCTAAAGGCATCCACGAATAAGATTCCTCTGCTGGCCGATAACAATTGATCAGCAGCCTGGAACGGCCCCCAGACTACCACTGGAGACCCCATCTGAAGCCCAGCTCAGAGAGGGGAGGATAGACGGATAGACGGAGCTCAACTGCTCTCACCTTGACCACGTCCTGCAAGGGCACCTCTGCTTGCTCCTCCTTCCTGGCCTCAGTGGTCACTCCAGTTTGCTCTTGTGGCTTCTCTGTGGTGGAGCCTTCCTTTGTTCCCAGGCCCTGCAGGACCCAGGCCTCCCCCAGAATGCTGGACACCCCCCACTCCTGCCTGCTCCCTGATGGTGCTTTCTCTGTCGTCCCTCTGGGGCTGGGGGCCAGCAGCCTCTGGACATGGCCCCACCCTGCCTCCCCTTCCTGAGTGCCCTCTGTTATTCTCTGCACCTCTGCAGCTGGCAGAGGCCCTGTACCCTCGGCCTCCATCCCTATCGCCTCCTTCTGGGAACTCTTGTCCCCCTCCCTGTGTCTCTGACTGCTGGGTGAGGAACTCTGCAGGAGGATCCCTGTCTTTGGGGTTCCCTCCTCCTGGTCTAGCTGAAGCTCCTCCCCCTCTGCTTCCCACATGCTCTGGGGGGACCCACAGCTCCTGGAATCTTCTCTCCTCTTTTCCAAAAAGTGGCGAACAGAGAGTCCAGCCATCCAATCTTCCCTGGGTTCCTCTCGAAGACAGCCGGCTTGACGGGTGTGTGACTCTTGCAGCTGGACTCCCTTGGAGCCTCCAAATGCTGCTGATATCTGCAGGGAAACTCCCAGAACCCATCAGGTCATCTTAAAAAAAAAAAAAAAAAAAAAGACAAAAAGTGGCGAAGATGCTAGTGTTCCTGGAACCCATCGAGTCCAGCCATCCAATCTTTCCTGGGCTCCTCTTGAAGACAGCCGGCTTGCTGGCTGTGTGGCTCCTGCAGGTGGACTGGTGGTGGGGACCGTAATGCTTTTCAGGTCAGCCTTCCTACCACCTGATCCTGGGTACCTTGTCCTGTGAGTGGATGAAGCCAGCCGGCTCCATGTCATCCCGCTGCCACCGCAGGGCATGCAGATGTAGTCCCAGTAAACTTTCTGAGGCTCCAGGAAGCTCTTCTGCTCTTTCTGGTCAAACTGGAACCAGGATGAGGGAAAGGAAAGTGTAGAAGTGCTTTCTCCTAGAACGCACGTCACCTTCCAGCATGCTGAGCAGGCACGCGGTAAAGGAAAGGGCTTGTGCAGACAGACCCAGCTTCAGGCCCTAGATGTTCCCTTACTAGCTATGTGACCAGAAGCCAGCTGCTTGACCTCTGTGAGCCTCAGTGTTCCTCTTCATTCATTCAGAAACTTATTGAGCACTTACTGTGTGCCAGGCCCTGTTCTAAGCTCTGGGGATACAGCAATGAACACACTGACCTCATGAAGCTCACGTCTTGGTAGGGGAGATAAACAATGACCAGACCAAATAAGTTAAACATACAACATGTTAGAAAGTGATGATTGCTCTGGAGATGAAATGAAGAAAGGAAAGAGAATAGAAAGCGTGGTGTGTGTGTGCATGTGTGCACGAGTGTGTGTGCATGTGTTGAAAATTAGATTGAGGTGGCCAAAAAAAGCCTCCAGATCTGAAGGAGGTGAGAAAGTGTGCCATGCAAATTTCTGGGGGGCAGCATTCAAGGCAGAGGGACTAGCAAGTGCAAATGAAGGAGCCAGCCGGGTGTGTCTGAGGCAGATCCAGGCATCCAATGCAGCTGGAGTACAGCAGAGGAGGGGCAGACTGGCAAGAGGTGAAGTCAGAGGAGGAGAAAGGATGTTTGTGTATGTGGGGAAGGGTGCCAAGCCCCTCAGAGGTTTACGGTGAGGATTAAATAAAGTGGGCAAATGAGGGGCTTAGCCTGGCACATAGTAAGTGCTCAAGAATCTTAGTGATAGTTATGATTGGGGCTCTAAGCAGCAGCAAGAAGGGCCAGTGCTAGGACATGCATGACTTTTTTTCTTTAAAAGATGACTAGTAAGGGGATCTCAACCCTTGGCTTGGTGTTGTCAGCACCATGCTCAGCCAGTGAGCCAACCGGCCATCCCTATATAGGATCTGAACCTGTGGCCTTGGTGTTATCAGCACCACACTCTCCCAAGCCACGGGCCGGCCCGACATCCATGACTTTTGAAGGTTTTGTTTATAGAGCAGGGAGGACTGCCCTGAGCCCCTGGTCCCACCCCACCTCAGCTTTGTCCCACCTCCTTTTGAAGGCTGCAATGACAGCCTCCAACAATGAGTTTAGCTGTCAGGAGGGACTTGCTGATCCTAAGGGAGATGAGACAGTGCATAGTAACAAAGGGAGGCAGTGGCTCTTCCTCAGTATCTGGGCAAGCCTCCTGGTGATCTGGGCCTGGGGAGAGGGTTGGGAGTGGAAGAGGCCCCACCTGCAGCAGCAGCTCCAGGCAGCTGCAGAGTCTGTGCAGCTCAGCACTGGCATCTGTCACTGGCCCTTGCCCATCACCATGGCCCTGGAGGATGGCAGAGATGGCAGCTGTGGGGAGGATGGCAGACATCAGACATCACAGAGGGAGGCCTCTGAGGGAGAAGCTCCCAGGGCCCTCACTTCTCCTGCACCTCAGTTGCAGGAGATCTCTCAGGACACACTCACCTTTCAGGTCCTTGGTGACTTTGAGGATAGCCC
>NW_007743713.1:2826-19000 GCF_000696425.1 Galeopterus variegatus | reverse complement strand
GGCCAGGGGGATGGGATATGCTAACTGGCCAGGATGGGGCCACTCACCCCCACAAACCATATGGACTGAGAATGAGAAAGGAGATATCCCAAAGGAAAAGCATGGCGTTCTCATCAAAAGCAGGGGTGTGCATGGCAGCTGGGCAGGCATGCACAGTACATACAAGGGGACTTCAAAAAGTTCATGGAAGGATTAGTATTATATCTTAATTCTGTTTTTCCATGAACTTATCGAAGTGCCCTCGTAGGTGCTATAAGTTGCTTCTGGCCTGATGGTTCCAGAAGCTGATATGATGCCTTTGGAGACCCACAGTGGTTTCTAGGCTACCAGATCACACAGGGTGTGCTTGGAATTGGCAGATCATGCTGTGGGCCTTTCCCTCCGTCCCACCTTCTGGTGCAAGAATCCCAAGTATGAAAACCAGACTCACAGCCCACAGTGTTGGGGAGCCCAGGAGGTGAAGAAGCTAATCTGGGAGATTCCAGAAAGTAGAGGATTGAGTGACAGGGCCGAGAATCTGCAGCAGCCACTGCTGCCACCCCGGTCCTCACATTTCAAAATCACATTATCAGAGCATCTTTGAACTTCTGTTGGCATTTACATGACTAATGTTCGACCTGTGAAGGCTGTGCTAGGAAATGGAAAAGGGAAGTGGGGATGAGCCCTCCTGCTGCAATGGGCTCTTTGGCAATGGTCTTTGGGGTGAGGTGACTCACTGGCAGCCATTGAGGCCACAAAAGAACTGCTGTGGCTAGATGACAATAAAAGTGCTTCCTCTGGCCTTCACTGCTCCTTGTGAGTGGGAGCACTGGGCCCAGGTGTCCTGAAGGAGGCATTTGGCCAGGCAGGATGACCAGCAGTTGTGCCATGCTGGACGGTGGTTAGGGAGCTGCCACAGTGACCAGGTGAGCGAAGAGGTGGCACGCTGAGAGTTCCAGAGGTCAGCCCTCAGTGTCATGTCTTCTTGGTGATGTGACCTTGGACAAGAGTCGCACCTTGACAAAGCCTTGGGACCACCCAGATTCCAATCCCGGAGCTGCTGTTTCTAGCTATGAGTGTGTGCATGCCCGTGGGCAAGCTGCTGAGCTCTTTGCACCTTGGTTTCATCTTTATAGAATGGGCATAATCACAGAACTGGGATGATTTCAGGTTCCCTGCCTTGGACGCCAATGTGAGTGTTACACACACACAGATGTTTAGAGCGGGGTCTTTAGTTCTCCCCAGCTGAGTCAAAGCTCTACTTGATATCAGGGTCTAGAAGGGCGTCTGGCACAAAGTGGACAGGCAGCAAACATTTGTTGGCCGAACGAACAAATGCATAGTGTCATGGGTAGCAGACACTCTCTATGCGGGCTGTCCCCATTCCCAAAGCAGCTCAGACATAGTGTCAGGGCTTTCTAGGGCCATCACTTCCATGCTTTGGAGCAAAGACAGTGGCTTTGGCCAAAAATGGTGGGTAATTGCAACAGAGAAGTTCAGTAAGTGCTTTGCTGCACGAAGCAGAGAGAAGGGGTTCTCCTGGGGTGCAGGGCACAGGGCCATGTTTATGAGTGCACACGTACGCACAGCAGGTGCCACCTGGCTTTGGCCAAAAATGGTGGGTAATTGCAACAGAGAAGTTCAGTAAGTGCTTTGCTGCACCAAGCAGAGAGAAGGGGCTCTCCTGGGGTGCAGGGCACAGGGCCATGTTTATGAGTGCACACGTACGCACAGCAGGTGCCACTGCGCCCCTGTCCATCGTTTCGATGGAGGTGGGACAGAGCAGGGACTCCTTTTGTCAGAATGACAGGTGGAATTAGCAGGTCCTGCCTGCCTGTTCCTTTTAAGGAAACCCTGTGAAACCACCAGAGTCACCTTTTGATGTCCCTTCTTACCCACTCTGGGAAACCCAGCCAGCTAGGGGGACCACAGAGCGGGGGCAGAGGTTGCCTTTGCTGTGGGGAACATCCTTTCTGTGTGCACAGAGCTAACAGGGTCTCCAGAACTCCCTGCCTTCCCTAGGCTGTCCCACTGCAGGCCTCACCCACAGAGCACAGGACTCCGCGGTTACCCGCAGGATCATGGGGGGCAAGAGGGCATTTGGGGAAGTGACTGAGATCTGCAGGGTCATTAGGAATTAGCATCAGTAATGGTGGCTCAGCACTACTGAGGGAGAGAAGAAAGGGAAGAGATGGAATGGGGTGTGAGCAGCTCTGGCTTTGCTTTTTCAGGGATTTGTGAGACCAAAGAGCAACCCACAAACAAAGCAGAACTAGCTGTGTTATTTAAAGTTATTCACATAAAGAGATGTAAGTGACCTATGTCTGCTGTTCACATGTGGCTTCTATAGACAAGATGCATTTTATGTGTTTTTAAACTTTGCTTATATTTTATGTGCATCAGTAGAGAATCATTTGAGTATCAAATGATATCCTGATCAGTTATAGAATCTACTATGAAATACTTAATGGGATGGTAAACATTTCTTTTTCATTGTGGATCAGAGCTTTCCTGTGATCTCTAAAAGGCCTAAGGTTGACTTCTGTGCAGAAATGGACTTCAGTCAGAGTCACCAGGAACCAGCTAAGGCTTGGTCAGGGTTAGGCTGTACCAGGGTTTCTCAACCTTGGCACTGTGTACATTTTTAGCTGAGTAATTCTTTGTTGTGGGCAGTCTTCCTGTGCATTGTAGGATGCTTAGGAGCATCCCTGGATGCTATGCACTAGATGCCAGTAGCCACTGTGGTAGACACCATAATGACCTCCCCAGCAAAGACATCATTGTCCTAACCCTGGAACCTGTAAGTATGTCAGGTTTCATGCAAGAGGGAATTAAGGCTGCAGATCAAATTAAGATTGCAAACAAGTTGACCTTGAGATGAGGAAATTATCCTGGATTATTCAGATGGCCCCGATATAACCCCAAGCATTCGTATGAGTGGAGGAGGGAAACAGAGGAGACAGGACGAGGGAGATGGCGGTGTGAAGGGGACCTGACCTGCCGTGGCTGGCTTTGAAGATGGAGGAAGGGGCCACAAGCCAAGGAGTGTGGGTGGCCTCCAGAAGCTGGAAAAGATGTGGAAACAGATTCGTCCCTAGGGCCCCCTGGAGGAATGCAGCCCTGCCGACACTTTGGTTTTAGCCCAGAGGGACCCACTTCTAAACTACAGAATGCTAAGATAATAAATTTGTGTTGTCTTAAGCTCCTAAGTTTGTGGTTAATTTGTTACAGCAGCCACAGGGAAACTTACAAACCCATCCAGTCTGTCCCCCTCCCATTTTGACAACTAGCAAATGTCTCTCAACAGTGCCACATGTCCCCTGGGGGGGCAAAATCACCCCTGGTTCAGAAATGCTGCATGGAATGCCGTAGTTTCCCTGGAAACTGGGAGAGGAAGGCGTTTTCTCCGTTCTGTGATGAGAACGAGGTTGGGAGTGGGCACACCTGGCACATTCTCCCCGGGGAGGAGGAGCCCATGGTGTAGAGAGGGCGGCCACTCCCTGCCATGCTCCCCCAGAGGCTCCTGGCACTGTCACGCTGTCATTAACGACATGGGATTCCTGTCGCTGCTTGTGCATCTTGGGATAAAGCTAGAAAAGAAGCTGAACTGTCTTCAACTGCACCATAAAAGAGAATATAAAAAAACTCAATAAAACACTAAAATGTCAGCCAAAGCAGGATGGCTAGCTGAGACCTGGGCAAGGAGGGGCAGAGAGCAGGCTGGACTGTTTGTGGGAGTCATGGGTGGGGAGGACAGGCTGGGAGAGCCCAGCCCGTGCTGGGGGCCACCAAGCCTAGGCTCTGGGCCAAACACACAGTCCCCCAGTTTCTTGGGCCCAACCCTGATGCTGTAATTCTGTTTGTTTTGCTGAATATGAAATCCATATGGTTCTGATTTCTTCCTTGCAATCCATCATCTCTGTGTGGCTTTGGAGCCAGAAACCATGCAATGCAGCTTTGAAGTTGTTGTTCTGGGGTAAGTAGGAAGTTGGCTCTTCACGGTTGAGTGGGGCTGCCACGAGGTTGGCATTTGAATCGAGCACTGCTCCAGGAGTTGAGAGAGGAAAGAGGGCCAGCAGAGTCGGTTCTGGTCCTGGCCCAGGAGCCCAGGCTGGGTCAAAAGGGAGAGGAATTTGCACAGCGAAGGGCCCCTCTCTGGTCCTCAGCTTAGGTCACGGGGACTTAGGTTCCAGGTAGCTTGGCTGAAACAGCAGGCAGCTCCATGTCACCTGCTGTCTGGGGCGGGGGGGAGGTCAAATGGGGCTGTGGTCTTTGGCTCCTCCCTGCGGGGCAACAGCTTGCCATGCATGGGGGGCAGACTAGAGGCAGAGTTAGGAGGGAAGAAAAGAAAGGAGGCAGGGAGCAAGTAGGACATAGAGACAGGTGTGGCCTGTGTCCATGGTTTTTCGATGTTAAAGGGACACGGGCCAGGCCATTCCATGATGGGCTGGTTTAGCTGGATCTAGTTGAAGTATCAAAGCCAGTGGTTCCCAAATTTGAGCATGCTTTAGAATCTCTCACCCAGAGGGCTTGTTAAAACAGAGACTGCTGGGCCCTTTCCCCAGAGGTTCTGGTTCAGGAGGGCCGGGGTAGGGCCCCAGAGTTTGTACTTTCTAACAAAGTCCCAGGTGATGCTGATGCTGCGGGTCCCAGGGCCTCACTTTGAGCGCACTGGTCTAGAACCAGAAGGGGATCTTTATAATTAAAAATAATCCTAATAATGAGTAGTTCTGAATTCTTGACTGTTTAGGTATAAGGACTCCTTGTTCTGAATCATCCTGTGAGGGGACAGTGTCATCATCTCTGATTTTTTTCCCCCCCAAAGTGAAAGTAGCATTTTATCTTTTCATTTGTCATAAAAGGAAACTGACTTTTTTTGGCATACAGTTCTATGGATTTTAACACACGTGTGTGATTCACGTAGCCACCCCTCAGCCAGGATGCAGAATTTCCCTTCCCAAGAGCTTCCCTGCAGCCACTCTATATGCACACTCTCCTCTGACCCAACCCCGGTGAGTTCCCCATCCCTACAGCTTTGTCTTTTGGAGAATGATACGTAAACGGAGCCTCACGGTGTGTAACCTTCTGAGACTGGCTTTTTAGCATGTGATACCTCCAAGGTCGGTCCAAGTTGTTGCATGTATCAGTCCCTGGTTCCTTTTCATTGGTAAGTAGTATTCCATTGTATGGATGGTCTTTCATTCACTTGTGATGATCTCGTGGATTGTTTCTAGATTGGGATTATTATGGATAAAGCTGCTATGAAGATTCATGTATCAGACTATCTGGATGTGTTTTTATTTCTCTTGGTTAAATGCCCAGGAGTGAGATTGCTGGGTGCCATGGTAAGTGTATGGTTAACGTTCTGGAAAACTGCCAGCCTGCTCTCCAATGTGGCTGTACCATTTTACATTCCCACCAGCAAAGCATGAGAGTTCCAGTTCTGCATCCTTGATGGCACTCGGTATTATCAGTCTTTTTAAGTCATTTTAGATCACAATTGATTTTGAAATATATAAATGAGTCCCTGAAAGGCTCAGAGAATTTCCCAAGGCCCCCTGCCTCTTGGTGGCTTCTTGAAGACTGGAATCCAGACCTTCTGACTTGGAGGCTGTGGTCATTCTGGATGGCAGTGGTGCCAAACGAGAGCAACAGGAGGTTATCCTGGGTGCCAGATCTGGGAACCAGTAGCCTCTGTGCTGCACTTCAGCAGTATCCAAGAGGAATATAGAAGAAGGAAGTGGGCAAAGGGGAAGAAATGCACATCAGAGAATCAGAGGTGGAAGGCACTAGGCTCTTTCACCCTCACCCCTACTCATTTTAAAGTTGAGGCTCAGAGAGGTAAAGTAGCCTGCTGAATGTCACTCAGCTAACTGGTGGCCTCTTGACTCTTTGCTGATGGCAGGCAGTGGTGGAAGGCCACTTTTGTTTTCAGAAGCATTCTTAGTAATTAGCACAGGGGCCACAGGCTGCTTCCTCTTGGTGCTTGAGGAGTAGAGCTTTTGCAAAGTGGTGTACCTGGTCAGGATCATCACGCTGCCTCAGTGTCTTGGCGTGGGTCCACTGCAAACAGGAGTTGACTCTAGGAGGGAGTGTGTGCAGGGAGTGGTGACCACAGCTGAAACCAGAGCGGGTGACTTCACGGGGAGGAGGAGGTTCACGAAAACCAGGCACTTCTCTGGAGGCCGTCCCACCCACCCTCAGGGGGAAGGGGCCCAGCTGCCCTGGAAGACTGTGGACATGCTTTTCTGATTGCAGAATACTTCTCTTTCATTTTGAATATCATTTGTTTGGTTGCCATGGCAACGTCAAGTCTCTATTTTAATGCTAACCTGCGTGGCTGCAACTTTCTATATATAAATGCTGCTTTGCACAGTGAATTAGCCGATGCCAACGGGGAAGCAGCGGATGTGGAGACGGTGGCAGAAAATGACCTGCGTGTCAGATTTGCATGAGGACGGGTTGCAGGGCTAAGGTGAGCTGGAACTCAGGACACTGCTGCTTATCTTTGGTGCAGATGCTTGAAGCAAACTGGAGCAGGTTGAGTGCAAGGTGGCCGGCCAGTCCTGCAGGAGGAGAAGCCTTCCTTGGACAGCCTCTTGCTGGGCAACAGTTTGGTTCTGCCAACTGGGCAATTTCTTAATCCCCAATGTGGCCAGTCCTTGGAGGAACCAAATGGCTCCAAATGGTGTGGAAATGTTCTCAGGAGAAGCCTGGAAAGGGCTCTGGGGGAATCTGCAGGTTCAGCTCCCTCAGGCTCTGTAGATAAGGGAGAAGTCCAGAGAGGTGACAAGCTCTGCTAAATGTCACACAGGCAGTCAGGGAGAAAGGGATAAGAAACCAGGTCCATGCTGATCTCTGACTCACTCGTGTGCCATGTTTGTGGGCTTCTGTCATAAGGGCAGTGTGTGGGTGTACACATCAGTTAAAGGAGCTGCGGAAAGGGTGGCACACTCGGGGGGATTCCTTTCTGGTGTTGCAAGCTGGGGGCATGCAAGGAACACCGGGTTATATAATGCGATCCAGAAGCCAGTTAGACTTCTGGAAAGAGCATGAAAGTTCAAATCTAGAAAACTTGGATTTGTGTGCGTTCAGCCACTTTCTACCTGTGTGACAATTTTGTCAACTTTTCTGAGGCTCGATTTTTCCCCCCACGCATGGGGGTGTGCTGGGTATCTTCCCCCAGCATTTTGGTGAGTCAGTGTCATGGCCAGTGTGAACCTATTGAGGACTGCGATGGGGGCATGATGCACCTGAGCACAGACTGGTTTGCAAACCACAAGGCATCATGAATGTCAGGCCATAGCTCTGTTCTGCAGCTGGGAGAGGGTGGCACCAGCATCAGAGGACATTGGCCAAACCAAAGGAGTTCTCTGAAGATTAGGTTTCTTGGTGCGAAATGCACTATAATTTTATTGTTGTCAGAAGATCACACTCAGGTTTCCTCTGCTTCAACATCAAACATTCGGCAAATATTTGAAATGTGTTGGATCCAAAGACTTGGACACTGTTCTTGGAAAGAGAGAATTTGTTTGATTATGATCTATGTGCCCATGAGTGGTATGTGGCCCGTGGAGGCTGGGAGATTCAGAATTGGGAAAATTCACTTCTACCTGGGCGGGTCACAGAAAGTGTGATGAGGGGGCATCCTTTCTAGGAATTTCTGATTGAGATGGAGTTCAAAAAGGGGATTCTAAGAAAGGGACTGGGACTAGGTAAAGCGGTGTTTGCTGAACTGTGGGTTAAGAGTAAGCGCACATGTAATCAGTGTCAACCCGTGCAAAAACCAATGGGAAATACCAGAGTACATGGCATGTGGTAAGCACGAGCATTGTCACATGCAACTTGTGCTGTGTGGGATATTGGGTTTTGAAGTCAAATGTGCTTTTTCCTGTGAGTCAGACTTTCAAAAATAAGTTTGGAAACTGTTGACCTCGAGTGGTAGCCAGATGAGCCAGGACCATCTCCTTGACGTGGCTATGGATTTCCTTTCCCAGGAAAACCTGGCAAACCTGGACAGGGAAGGGATGTCTCTGCAGTGGGGGAGAGTGAGGATGCAGCCTCATCTTGAGCCGCTGACGTGGTGCAGGACAGACAGGAACAGCCAGGCCAGTTGGGAAGCGGGAGGTCTGGGAGCGAGAGGTGGCCGTCTCTTCTCGTAGGGCCTGAGGTGTGTCAGAGGACAGCAGAGTGAGAAGGACACCTGTGATTCTTGCAGTGATGGCATCACTGCACTCTCTCCAGTGGCCCCACAACACAAGCTCCCATGCCCCTGAGCCCTGCAGATTTGCATTCCTTATAGCTCCCATGAGGCACATATCCAACCCTCCTTCCCAGGCCCTACATTCCCAGGGTGCTGACTTCCAGCTGCTGGGGCTTTCTGGTCCATGGAAGTCTCTCTGCTCACCATGATTACTGTGTCATCTCACCTTCAGGACCTGTGTCTGTCACTGTGCCTGACTCACTTTCTCCACTCTTCCCGAATCACTGCTCTTCTTTCAGCCCACTCAATGGATGTGTGGCTTTGCCATCGACCACTTTCTCTGTCTCCCTCCCCTGCTAGTGGTGCCTACCTCATACCTTAACCTGTTTTGGCTTCTTCCCACACCTCTTCCCCTTCCGAACCTTCTCACCAGTGGATGGGGTACCACTGTTTCCAGAGACTGAGTAGGACAGACTTCCCAGAGTCCTTTCTGCCCCAGAAACCTAGTGCTTCCTTTCCAAGGAAGGTTAGGCCCAGGATCAGGGAGCACAATTCTGGGGCAGGATTGCAGCACATTTGCAGCCCTTGGAAAGTATGCACTGATACCCGGGAAACTGGCATCCATCTGCACCCACCAGGTATTGGTAGGAAGAGGTCCCTGCTAGAAGGATGGATGGTAGGGGGCAGATGTGCTAATGGATACCTAGTCTAGGGTAGTGATACTCAATTCTGTAGAACTAGGGAACCCCCTCTTAAATGACTGTTTATGCAGATCCCAACAGCTAAAATCAGAGGTTGTACCATGATGTCCAGTGGGCAAAATCAAATACAGAACTTCGAGTTTTGTTGGTTGTTGTTCTGTTTATGTTTTTGCCCGTGGAGTTTCATTTACAAAATTTTGCTTCAGTTGCCAACATCTTAAAATCATTAGATTTCACACTTGACATTCAGATTTCCAGCTTCTCTTTCAAAAAAAGAGAAGCGCTGGCAACACTGAGCCTGCCGTCCTGCATGGCAACAATGTGCTGATGATGAGTGGCAGGTTTTCCAGTTTGCTGCAGTCCCCACCCATCTCTGCTGCTCACCAACCCTGAGGCCAATTCGTAGTGAAACAGTTGCTATCATTCATTTCATTCAGGATCTTTTCTTATGGTTAGGGGAAATGTGAAATATTATTTCTTGTACCGTGGCTTCGACTGTAACTTCCTTCCTGGAGTATTTGCCTTTGGATAGAGGATTCCTAGACATTGCGGAGGAGCCTCAGGTAGGATGGCGGGATTCAGGGACAGCCTGGGGGAGGAGGAACTGACTCTAGCCTTGGCGGCAGGACACTGGGTTCATGCTAGCCCGATTACAAAATGAAAATAAATGCTTTCCTCCCAAGGTTTTTGTAAGGGTCAAATCAGCTAGTCTCTGTCAAGTTACTGTCCCACAATAGACAGCACTTTAGCCACTAAGAACAGCAAAAAGATAAGATCTGCTGGTGAAATACAGGCAGTGGAATTGACTTTGAGGACATCCCATAGTGGGGGAAAAAGGGAAACCTAATCTTTTTTCTCTCTCTTTTATCCAATCTGTCTCATTTTTAGGAGCTTGAAGTAAGGAGGAGGGGTTCTGTCTTGGCTATCCTTGCCCAGGGCAAGAGATTCAAATGAAGTCGTAGCAGGCCACTTGGGGAAGGTTGCCAGGGCCTGGCGTTGGTTGGTTTGCAGCTCTTGGTCAAGGGCTGTTTGTTTCCTGGTGTCCTTTCCTTTCAGCTGCCACCTTTCAAGCACGGTGGTAGCCCCGGTGGACTTGGGTGTTCTCAGCCCCATGGTTTTACTGGTCCCAGTGATGGTTCTCTCCGTTCTAGGCTTGTCATTCACATGCCCTTCCCCCTGCTCCTTTGATCAACTTGGTCTACGTCAGAAGGGTTGCTAGGTGTCATTCTGGAGAGTTTAGCCCAGTTGTGGGGAAAGCCCATACAACGTGGGTGACTCAGCATTGGTGACCTGAGCTGATGGTTTTCCTCAGAGGCTGTTCAGTGACTTAACGAGGATGGGAAGGTGAGGGCAAAGCTAATACATATCTACTATAGTTTCTGCCCTCATTTAATTGTTATAAAAATTCCGTGAAATAGGTGTATTCCCATTTTTGTATGTGGAAAAGAAAAAAGATGAGGATCATAGAACGAAGTGACTTGTCCAAGGTTATAAGGCTGGTGGCCGTGGAAAACCTAGGTTTGAACTGCCTGTACACCTGGCAGGAGGTTGGAAGCTGGGCTTGGGAGCCAGCAGATGGGGTCTGTGGTCACCGTGTGGTTTGCGGGGCATATGTCTTCTATTCTTATCCCCACCCTCACCCCAGGGCAGTTGTGCACACCTTGTTTGGGGAATCTCTGTAGCATAATGGAGGTTGTGGTTTCTAGAAGCCTTTGGAATCTTCCAGGCCCCTTTGTTTGAATGGAGCATCGCCTCTCAATGAGTGGGGGATAAAATAGGCAGAAGAGGATTTGTCAAAAGGGAAAATCAAGTGGGTTTATGACTTCACTTCTCTTGTGCACACAGATGTTTCCTCCCAGGCTCTGTCCCTTCACGGGGGCTCACTGGCTGCCAACAGATGGGAAGTGGCTCGCATCAAGCAGAGAGCTGGGCTCCATGGAGAGGGTCACCTTTCACAGAGCAGTGTCAGGAGTGCCCCCAAGTGGGGCTTTGGCTTCTGCTGTGCCATCTGACCACGAGCTAGTCCTCCAGCCATGGTGGTGACATCTGCATCAAGGTTTAGGGCAGCCAAAGGCCGAGAAGGAGGGGACTCTGTGGGGACTGGGGAGACTTGGTGTCTAGTCCCTGTCTCTGGGCCTCAGTTTCCCCATCTGTAAAATGGTGAGATGGGATCAAGTGATCTCTAAAGTCCCTGTCATCCCTAATTTTTGTGTCATCCTTGCATTGGTTGAGAAAGTTCTTTACTGTCACTCATTTTGTCTTTGTTTTCTTAAAGATAAAGCCCCCAAGTCTCCCTGCCATTTGAAAGATAGTGCAGTTACCCATCAGCCACAAAAGAGGAAAAAAGAAAAAAAAGATAACACAGTCGACCCTCTGTATCTGTGGGTTCCACATCTGTGGGTTCAACCAACTGTGGATTGACAGACAATATTCGGAAAAAAAAAAAATTGTCTGTACTGAAGATGTATAAACTGTTTTTTCTTGTTATTCCGTAAACAATACAGTATAACAACTATTTACATAACATATACATTTTATAAGGTATTATCAGTAATCTAGAGAGGACTTCAAGTATAGGGAGGACGTGCATAGGATATATGCAAATACTATGCCATTTTATATCGTGGACATGAGCATTCGTGGATTTTGGTATCCATGGAAGGTCTGGGATATGTCATGGGGGATTTTATTAGCATTATTGTATGGTATATTTACAATTGTATGTGCTGATTTTGGGGGGGGAGGAGGTCCTGATTTTAATTTTTAAAATAAAATTTTTTATTTAAAAAATTTTTTAAATAAAGAAAAAACTTTAATGTGGTAAAATAAATATAATTAAAACAGCCAGAGGAATCCTACAATACAAAGATAACCTTTGTTAACATTTTTGTGTCTTTCCCTAGTACTTTGTTTGGGGTGGAGAGAGCCTTATTTTCCATAGTTGAGATCATCTTGCAGACTCTAAAGCAGGAACGGCCCTTGGAGGATGATATATATATAGAGGGTTTTGATGAAAGCATATTAGTCTTTCCTGACTTAAGAAAAACAAAACAAAACAAAAAGACTTGGTTCATTCAATATGAGTTTTAAACACGCAGAAAATCATTACTTAAGTTCCTTGGCAAAGAAAATGGCCACTGTGGTGCTTTACATAGCACAGCATTGCTTTGGTGGAGGCAGAAAACAAAGACTTTTTGTTTGTCGATTCTCCCAGCACAGTCCCCAAAACTGGAATAGTCGCCCATTGTTGGCATGTGCCTAGACAGAAAAGGCACATCAGATATGCGTGCTCCCCACACATGGCCTGAGGTTTCATCCACGCTGGCCTTGAACGACGGTGTGGGAGGAACACACATCCTGGTTCTCGGCTGGATGGGAACACATGCAGATGAAACATGACAGCACCAAGCTTCACCCCTGAGCTGGAAAGTCCACTAGAAAGCCCACAGTTTGCTGGATTTCTGAGTTGGGAGTTTTGTCTACACTGAGCAAGAAATGACTCACAGATGCATTTATATCCCTACTTCTTATCTGTCAATGCCTGCAGGTGGTATCTCTACTTGCATGTCCAAGGGAACTTTCCTATTTCTTTCATATGTGACATATTAGCACAACCGGCTAGATATGTATGCCTTGGATTAGTCTTTTCAGACAGAAGCTCATTTGCAGCTCAGTATATTCCCTCATTCAACAAATGTTTATTGAACACCCACAGCAATGGACAAAACTGTGACCGTGCCCTGTGAAGCTTGGACCTCATGGGATCAGACCTCAGGGCATTGTCCAGGCTTGTCCTGTGGGATCCATACCTCTCAGAATGGTGAACACCCCTCCCAAGCCCCCTGCACTTCCTGCCCTACTCGTTTCCTGGGAACTGCTGTGTCTGGATGGATACTGAGAAGGGAGGGACAGTGCTCAGATGGCATCTGCACCCATGGAGCTGGCTGCTCAAGTGTTCAGGTCCATACAATCTTGCATCTCAAATTAGAGGCAGAGAGTGGTGAAGACTGAAGGCGTGAAGCACTGTTTCCCCTTTTCCACCTGGTCTCTGTTTTGTGAGATTTGCTCCATTGGCTCCACTGGCTTAATGATTCTCGAGGTTTTTTCCTCCGGTCCCTCATTTTTATCTTTTTTGAAGTTTAGGTGAGTTTTCTCTTTTCTTCTTTTTCTTTCTCTTACTGCCAGTTTAGTCAATTCTCGAGGTTTTTTCCTCCGGTCCCTCATTTTTATCTTTTTTGAAGTTTAGGTGAGTTTTATCTTTTCTTCTTTTTCTTTCTCTTACTGCCAGTTTAGTCAGAAGTTGACAGAGGTGTCCCTGGGCGACTGTCCGATGCCCCTTACCATAGGAGCCCTCTGCATCTCCCTTAACTGTCCCCCTAACCTCCCAGTGGTGATTCAGACACACGTGCCAAGCACCACATTCCTGCCGTTGTGGGTATGTGGCTGGTGAAGAATTCAAGTTTGGTTTTCTGGGATTAAAAAAAGAACCTCCAAAACCATTTTGTGGATGTGGCATGGCGCTTCTGTGCATAGCCTGAGACAGTGTTTCTCAAAGTGCGCCAGGTTTACAACTAAGAATCCTTAAGGTACTTTTAGATCATGGTGAGATGACAGTTTTTAAGTTATATTTATTTTAGTATGTAATAAAAAAACAAACAAAAAAACACAACCAAATGAAATCCATGACTTCATAGATATTATTGCTTAGGGCCAGGCTGATGTGAAGTTGGATATGTCAGCTCAAAAAAAATATTAAGTAATAGTGTAGCGGATACACAGGGATGGGGCACGTTATGACAGTGGAATGTGAATGACGAGCCTGGGAGACGCCGAGCTGGGGGACCCCTTAGAGTCCGGGCTGTTAGGAGGCCTTTTAAACTTGGCACCATTTCTGATATGTGTGCTTGATATTGGGAACTTTTTATGGTACGTGACACATAGAAACTTTATAAGGGGCCTTGGATCCTTCCACAGCACATTTGAGACACTGGCCACCGGTCACCTAACAGGAGCCTTGTGTCCTGTACACCCCTGGCCTGGAGCCAACTACTACCTGCAGCCCTAGCCTGAAACCAGCTGCTACCTGCGGTCCTGCCCACCTTCTCGCTTCCTTTTATAAGGTCATCTCATCTTAATACCTTGCTTCCCTTTGCGTCCTCGTGCACACTAGCTCCTTGTGTGCCTGCGATAGTTTCCACGCCCATCTCTCTTCCAGAATTTTCTTTCCAAGATAGATAGGGACACACCCTCTCTGTACTCCGTGAACATTTGGACACTGTTAACTGCTTCTTTCTTCTGGTAATTCCCTCCCTGATTGTTTTCTGTGACCGATTCTCAGAACTCACATTGATTCATTCCCCATGTAGCTCCTGAGTGTTGGGCACTGGGCTAGTTAAGAGGGAAAAGGATGAAGACCTAGTTCTTGCCTTTTAGAGTCCTGGGGAGGGTTGCAGAAGGGTGTTGCTGAACTAGTGGAGGGAGAGACTGAACCTGAGGAATGCAGGGGGAGAATTCATTCTTCTACTTCTTAGGCAAGAGCAGGCCTTGAGGTTCAGCTCTGTCCTTTCTTTGTTGATGACCTCCGAATTGACCTGTAGGATTTCACCACCATCTCTGTGCAGGTGCCTCCAGCTCTGTGTGTCGAGGGCCAGACTCACCCCCACTGCCCACAGAACACTTTGAACTGGAATCCATAGCCATCAGACTCTCCCACATCCCCCCAGACTGGCTCCTACCCTGGCTGTCTCTTTGGGTTGCTGGTTCTAGCTTCATATGTCTGTTGTGAGGTGAATTCTGTGTCTTCTGAGAAGCTTCCCTTGGACCATTCCAGCTAAAAGCGGTCTTGCCTTCTGCTGGATTCTGAAAGTTTCTTGTCTGCTGACTTACCGTCTGACACTATTACAGACTCCCTTAATAGTTATGCTTTTTCTTACTTGTGTTGTGACTTATCTTCCAAATTTTAGAAGTTGGGTCCTGCATATGATACTTGCCTGCGTCTTCCACAGCATTCAGGAAAGGATAGTTAGTAACTATTACTTGGTTGATTGGTCATGGAGCCAAGAGGCCACATATGGAGGAGGAAGGGGGCCCTCGAGACCTTGTACCCTGGAGACTGCATTGGCTGGTGAATAATTTTTTCCTTCATGAATATGAAGCATTTAGAAAAAGTGAGTCATTGCCATACCCAGATGTTCCTTCTTATTAATTATCATTCTAAGACAACACTATTCATCCTACAGAGGACAAGGGCCTACAGCGAATGTGGCCTATTTTAGTTGACAGTTTTCAACTCAACTGAAACGAAGAATAATAACAAGAGGGCTGGCCTCAGCTGTTGCCATAAACTCAGGAAAATTCAGCTTGGTGGAAAAGATTATCAGTCTTTTTGCTCGTGGATCATGGGTTTCCTGCTGTCTCTTGTTTGTACATGTGGCCCCATATGTAGAAACCTACCTATTTGCAGAGGCCAAAAGGAGAGACCTGTAGTGTGCTTTTCACAGCCAATGCTAATGATAGAGGACTAGTAATAAAGCAGAACTAAAGGGACTTCCAGTTTGAAATGCTAGGATGAACCCAAAGTGTCAACCCATTAGAATGTATCTGTGAGTCTTACATACCCTGAGATATTAACTTTGGAGAATCCTAAAGAATAAAATGCATGCAGGACTGGTGTGTCCTGCTTAGCTCAGGTTGGAGCAGATTAGCTTCCTGATTTCCAATGGCCCAGGGAGGTCACTTGCCATTGGCTGGGGCTATACTGGGATTCACAGTGACAGTGATCTCTGTATGTTGCCTGTAGAGGTGCATTGTTGTCTGCGATTGTATCTGCTCATCTGTGTAATGCGGCGATTTCCAATGGCCCAGGGAGGTCACTTGCCATTGGCTGGGGCTATACTGGGATTCACAGTGAAGTGATCTCTGTATGTTGCCTGTAGAGGTGCATTGTTGTCTGCGATTGTATCTGCTCATCTGTGTAATGCGGCGTCAAAGTAGTGTCAGTGACAGCTGTTAATTCTTAACAGCCTTAAAACTGTCCCCTCTTTGCTATAATAAAGCCAAGAACTTATGGGCTGGGGAAGATTTTGTGGCCATTTTAATTCCACAAAATCCGAAGGACTGAAGGTGACGGTCTTGGCTGTCTAGGTTCAAATGAAATTTTGCTTTTATCTTCTCATGGGTGGGATCTGGTTTCCAAGCAGAGAAGTACCTTGGTCCCATCTGTGTGTTTCTGTGGCGTGTCTGACCTCGAAGGTGAGTGAGTGGGTTTGCCACCCAGCCTCGCCTTGCACAC
>NW_007743713.1:713-1170 GCF_000696425.1 Galeopterus variegatus | reverse complement strand
GTGGCGTGTCTGACCTCGAAGGTGAGTGAGTGGGTTTGCCACCCAGCCTCGCCTTGCACACTGTGGAGAAAAGATGCAAATAACTCAGCTGCCATTGGGGAATGCCCCACCTCTGGATACAATGCTCACCTCCTCTTGGTGGCTGGTTTGGGACCATTTTACACTCATAGATTTAAGCATTGCTTTTCTCTTGTTTTTATACATGGGGGGCGGAGAGAGAGAGAAGGTGGGAGCCAAATCCCATAACCATTTTCCTTCTCATCTCTCCCTCACGTTTAACCTTTGGAGACCCTGGTGTGGTGATAATTTCTACAAAGCACAGCCTTGATTGTGTTTTCTCCCCTGCTCAAAACCCATCAATGTTTTCATCTTGTAGAAGAGCCTGGATTTCTTAGCTGTTGTTGCTCTCGTGGCCTCTCATGATCTGACTCCACCCGTAGCTATTATTCCTCTCACC
>NW_007743713.1:0-352 GCF_000696425.1 Galeopterus variegatus | reverse complement strand
ATGGTGGGAGGTGCCATATAGCAAGACAGAGCAGGTGTGCCAGCTCAGGTCTGTCCACGCCCCCTTATAAAGCCACTAATCCCACCATGGAGACCCCCACCCTGATGACCTTATCTAGTCCTAATTGCCTTCCCCTTCCCCCTTCAACATATACATTTGGATATTAATTTTCCAACACATGAAATTTGGGGGACACATTCAAGCCATACCACCTCTTAAACTCTAATGAACTGATCCACCTACTTTTTCTCAACCCTCCACTGCCGTTTTCTCTCTGGGACTTTGCTTATATTGGCCACATGGCCTGGAATATCATCCCCTTAGCTTGTTCCGCCTACCTATCCTTCCTGAT
>NW_007743712.1:15680-18287 GCF_000696425.1 Galeopterus variegatus | reverse complement strand
ACTTTCTGTATTTTAGAATGTTTCATTGAAATTAATGACAACCCCAAAATCTCCACTCTGCGTTTAACGTAATCTACCACTAATATATGACAGAAAAAAACAAAGAATAAAAAAGAAAGAATAGATTATATTTCCTGTGGTTATGAGGGCAGAAATTACTATTTTGCAATATTATTAATAACCTCAGTAGAAGAAAACAGTTTATGTTTTCATCCCCGTGGAAAACTTAGTAGCTTATAATTACAATTACATTAACAGAGTCTATGATACTTTTATGCTGTCAGTCATTATAGCAAATGTAAATAAAAAGTTCCTGAAATGCAGTCAGTTTTACATGAGTTAGCAAGCTTTTCCTAATTTCTAGTAAACTATTGTTCCTTAGTTTCCCCCCAAATCTTCAATGTATCCTTCCAGGCAAATTCAAATCCTTTGGAATAGAATCCTCCCTCCCCTTTCATCAAAATTTTTCTCCCAAAGTTTTTCAAGTGTCTTCGTCCATTTTATGTTGCTGTAAGAGAATGCTAGTAACTAGATAATTTATAAGGAACAGAAATTTATTTGGCTTATGATTATAGGGGCTGGGAAGTCCAAAAGCATGGTGCTGGCATCTGGCAAGGGCCTTCATGCTGTGTAATCCCAAGGTGGAAGGCAGAAGGGCAAGACAGAGGAAGAGGAAACTGTGTTCCTTTTATTACAAACCCTGAGGTAAAGACATTAACCCTTTCATGAGGTCAGAGCACTCCTATAAACTAATCAATTTATTAGTCATACCTCTCAACACTGTTGCTTAGGAGTTGTTTTTAACAAGGGAAATTTGAGGACACATTCAAATCATAGCACCATGCCCTCAGATTTGGGGGGCTGAGGGAAAGATTAAAATATCTCATAAATGATATGCATAAATATAACAAATATCTAATCCCAAANAGATGCTACCATTGCAATATGTCCACTGCTTTTCCACAATATATTGAAAATTATTTTAAAATAAATTCCTTGTCTGTTTTATACTACTCCTACCCTAATTAACCACACATACACAAAACACGCACAAGCACACACACACTACAATACTACCATAATGCGTGGTAAATCATAATATCCACTGTGTATTTTTTAGATTGAATTCCATTTGTTTAGACCATCCCACGTACTAAAAAAGAAATATGAGGAAAACTAATTCCCAGTAAAATGTTTCTTGATGTATTCTAATAAGTAAGCTTAAATGCTTTCCATGACATTTCCAGAGCAGAATTGAATAATCATTAGGTATTTAAATTCATTTTCTTTCATTAAAATACTCCCTTTAAAATGAAAGTCTCCCCAACAGAAGAAAATACATACCTATTGAACTACATCACATACTCCCTATGTCATAAAATGTTTCAGCTCAATTAAATATTGCATTACCACTGTGATGGAAGAAACAGTAAAACATGCATCACATAATGTTTCATTGAAAGCATAATGATGTGCACAATGTAATTGTTATAAGGTAAATTTTGTACACCAGGTGATGAAAAGTTCAGAACACTATAGAAAAACAAACATAGGTGTATCAGGATTATAAAATTATGAATAACCTTCTCTTGAATCAAACTTTTATCTTGTGTTTGTATGGGGGGAAAAAGTCTAATGATACCCATTGAAGAAATCCCCCAAAGAATAGACAACCTATTACACTCACTGAATTTAAGAAACTCTGACCTGAGTAAGACACTTTTTAGAAAACTTCCAGGAGCTGGTAACATAATATTCCAAGGATTCATTTGTATTTCCTTAGTAAACTACAATAGATACCTCAAATAATCTTAAAAATAGCTATATTACTAGTTCATAAAGTTCACCTGGAGCTTCATTTCATATATTTTCAACAAATAAAATACCCAGTCCGCTTCACCTCATGTCTATTTTATATCCCTCTTTGGACAATTACCTAATCAACAATTTTATTATACCTTAGATTTTCTGATGCTTTCACAAGCCACTATTTTTACAAGTGACAGGATATTACTACTTATAGTCTTTTGCAAATGAGAGGAATCAGAAAAGAATAATTATTTTAATTCTGTTTAGGTTATAAGGCCAATTAGTCACATGTGAGCACATTATATTCCAATATCAAGTCTAGTTCAAAGGGTTATAAAAGTTAAAAAACATAGAGGAAGAGTCTGTCCTTGAAGTTTCACAATCTTTTCCCACTTCTTCTCCTCTCCCTACTCCCAAGTCCACAGCAATCAATACTTCAATATCTCTAAAATCTTCCATTAATGTTACAGTGAAGAATAAACATAAATGAATCTTAAATTTATATTGATAATACTTAATAGTTTTGCCCACTGACGTTTTTAAAGATTGGCTTATATTTATTCTTCACTATAATACTAACGGCAGAATTAGAAGAGATAGAGTTTAATTTCTCAGCAAACTCATCTGGCCTTTTAAAAAAACTTTTATAGATAACTATGCATGAATTGATTTTTGAAGTAATCTCACTTAAGACTATAACAAATTAAAAGGCAAACACTTCCCATGTGTACATATTATTTGGCAGTTTGTACCAAGTCTTCTACACAATATTGTCAATGTTAAAGAAAATGCATTGTG
>NW_007743712.1:10731-14028 GCF_000696425.1 Galeopterus variegatus | reverse complement strand
TGTAATCCCAAGGTGGAAGGCAGAAGGGCAAGACAGAGGAAGAGGAAGAGGAAACTGTGTTCCTTTTATTACAAACCCTGAGGTAAAGACATTAACCCTTTCATGAGGACAGAGCACTCCTATAAACTAATCAATTTATTAGTCATACTTCTCAACACTGTTGCTTAGGAGTTGTTTTTAACAAGGGAAATTTGAGGGCACATTCAAATCATAGCACCATGCCCTCAGATTTGGGGGGCTCTGGGAAAGATTAAAATATCTCATAAATGATATGCATAAATATAACAAATATCTAATCCCAAATATTATATTAGTACCTTAACTAATACAAAAATGACTAGTGGTAGGACCTTAGTTATAGAATGGAAAGTTACATGTGAAAAGATTTGAGTGGAGAGTTTTTTCCATGCCCATGCTTAATTAACGTAACTAAGGATACATCTGGCCTTATCTTTCCGGGGAAATTATTTGACTCTTTCCTTATCTATTAAATTGTAATATTTCTTTAAAAATCATTAATAGCTTGTGTTTACATAATAAAAATTGGACAAATAGTTGCTATTTACTAAATAAAAATGTGATTAATTTAAAGATAAATGTATGAGTGAAAAGTCTCAGATTCAGATTTGAACTGAAAAAATATAGTTGAAGATAAAGTCTTGTAATTTTTTTTTTCTTTTTGGCCTTTGAATTATTTGTGATCAATGCTTTGCTAAGCTGAGTTAATTTCTCATTTGCATTTTGCATTTTATGTGTAAACATTAATGGCTGATGGTCAGGCCAACTTACATGAGGTTATTTGACCTATTCACAAAGCATGCAACAACATCTCAGTACAAATAAAATACTCTTCCATTGCTTTATAAAATACCATAGAAAAGCTGACATTGCATAACAAACACATTTATACTACCAAATACTGTTTTTGAAAACAGAATAGATTATGAAAACAGTCCTCAAAGAGATAAACATTTAAACCAAAAGGGCAATTTTGAAATGGATTTAAACTTTAAAAAAAAAAAAAAGCATTATATGAATCTAAAAATAAGAATTAAAACTGAGAAGGAACTATATTCATAGCTATAACATAAGGTCAATTTTTCTCTTTTTTTATTAGGTTGCTTCTTTTTATTAAAATATGTGAAAACATTAACATGTTTAGTATTTAATCTTTTTTATCTTGTTTATATGCTCTATAACTCTTTTTGACAATTCAAACTCCTATTAATTATGAGGCATTAAATTAATCCTTTTAAAGTAGCCAAGGTAACAAAAGGTATCTATGAAAAACTCCAGGAAGCAATATGCTGGGTTTCATTTCTAAATACATTGTAACTTTGAGGAGTCTGTGAACGATAGAATAAAATAAATGTAGATTAAATATCATCCACTAAATAAATTTCCTGTGCAAAAATTCAGTAAGATCTATGCTTTAATCCATCATTTGCTACTGATCCTATTTTGTCACTACAGTGTATTTGCTAAGCACTGTATTCAGTTTTGGGGATACAGTGGTAAAATAAGCCAACGAGAACTCCACCCTGACAAAATTTATAATTTAGTGGACATGGTGCTAAGAAAGTATTTTAACTATTAACTATGTGATTAATTACATTATTTATTGCAATTATGATATTATACAATTATTTTACAATTATTATAAAAAATTAATTGAATATTTAATTAATTCAATAATTAATACATCTAAAATGCCATAAAAGAGTATCAGGTGGGAGAGGCTTCCCCCCATCTAGTCTTGAAAGGTCACAGAAGGTATACTTCGGAATGCTATGAATGCAATTACAATTAGATAAGTGGTGATTAATTAGGTGAAGATGCTTCTACATAGAGTGATGGACAGGACTAAAGACTTAATTGTGAAGGGAAAAGATGCATTAAGGAAACTAAAAGACAGTGAATTTGTACAGTAGAGCAGGAGGTTTAAATGGCAAAATTAGGCAGGAGAGGTAAGCGGGGTTCACTTAATCAAACAGGCCCCAATAAGGCACATTTCTCTACTAGGTCTGAGAGTAAGAAATTGCTTGTTCTGTAGGTCAAAAAATGGTTTACTTTTGGCGAATTTATATGATCTCATTTTTAGAAAATAAAATGGAACATTTTTTAAAACTGTAATTATTTATAGAACAGATTTAAAAATGGCAAGAATTGAATCAGGAAGATCAATCAAGAGACTGATTTAAAAATGAACCATGGATGCTCTATGGAGATAAATACAAGTGCGTGGATTTGAGAAAAACCCAGTGGCTGAAAGTGAGTAGGGTTTAGAAATTGTAGCACCTGTGGGAGCACATGGTAGTGAGGAAGATTCGTAGGGTCCTAACTTGTACAATTGGAGAGAAGATGACAATATTGACCAGGAATGGAAATCATGGAGAAAAATCAGAATCAATGAAAACAGTGTCTCTTAATAAATATTAACTGACATATCAAGTCAGACACTAAGGGATAACCCAAAATAGATTACTTAGCCATCATGGCTAAATATGAAATGTTGGGTTAAATAGAAGAAATTCTGTAGGTACACTAATAGATACATGCTTGTTTGTTTCTGTATTAAAGAGTAGAAAAACAAGCTAAAATGAGAAATACATGAAAATAGTTGTAGGACAAATAGAATAGTGGGTGCTAAAAAAGAAGAAAAGAAAAAAAAGAAAAGACCACAATAATACATTGTTTTATCAGAAGGAGAGAACAAATCTATGGTTACTAGAAGTGAGACGGGGAAAGGACAGGAGAGTGGAAAGAGATTGGGTCAGGGAATAAAGAATAATTATGATTTGTAATAATAAACATACTAATAATATTGATTTGATCAAAACGTTTTACACAGGTGATGGTAGTCAACATTGTACCCCCCCCAAATTATGTATAATCAATCACGTTTCAATTAAAAATTTAAAAAAATATGGAAGTTCTATCTGTAGTTGTTTAAGGAACCTCCATACTGTTCTCCATAATGGCTGTAAAAAATTTACAGTCCCATCAGCAATGAAGGAAGGTTCCTCCCTTTCCACATCCTTGCTACATTTGTTATTCTTTGTCTTTTTTATGATAGCCAGTCAGATTGGGGTGAGGTAAAATCTCAAAGTGGTTTTGATTTGCATTTCCCCGATGATTAATGATGTTGAGCACTTTTTCATATTCCTGTTGGCCATTTGTATGTTTTCCTTTGAGAAATGTCTATTCAGTTCCTTTGCACATTGTTTAATTGGATTATTTGGTTTTTTGCTGTAAAGTTGTCTGAGCTCTTTCTATGTTCTGGATATTAATCCCTTG
>NW_007743712.1:8324-9961 GCF_000696425.1 Galeopterus variegatus | reverse complement strand
AAGCATATGTTTAAGTTAAAAGAGTCTTCCAAACTGTTTTACAATGTTACTGTACCATTACAATATGTCATTGCTCTAAGTAACAAGAAGTACTTGGCTTTTTTGGTTGTATCTAAGAAATCCTTGCCTCGCCCAAGTTAAAAAAACTTTTTTTTTTTCTTTGTCTAAAAGTTTTATACTATTATATTTTACATGTAGGCCCATGATGCATGCTGAGTAATTTTTTTTTTTTTGTCTGTCAATCTTCTTTAACTCATTTATTAGTTCTAATAGCTTGATTACTTGATATTTTCTACATGGTAATCTTGTCTGCAAAGAGTAAATTATTTTTTTTAAATTAAAACAAAAAATAACTTTGTACTTACCTTCATTAATCCCATTTCTATGCCTCTTAATTTACTTATGTGATCTAAGTTTCACTGCCGTGTCATTTATTTTTCCTGAGGAAACTTCTTTAATATATCTTGTAGAATAAGTCCTTTGTTAATAAATTCTCCCAGCCCTCTTTCTGAGGAAATAATTATTTATCCTTTGTTTTTTAAAGCTATATTCACTGAGAATAGGATTCTGGGTCAATCAATTTCTCTTTCTGTTTAATAACTTCAAGAATGTCACTCTGCACTTCAGGATGGTATAGTTTCTGATGAGAAATCTGATCTATGTCTCTTCTTTGATCCCTGTATATTATGAAGCTCTTTTTCTTGATGCTTTGAGATTTTCTCCTTTTCATTAATTTTCAACTGTTCGGATAGTATGTCTAAAAGTGTTTTCTTTGTTTTGTTTATTTTGATATTATCTGAGATTACTGGATATCTGTTTTGGTGCCTTTTAATTTTTCTTTTTTTATAATTCTCAAACATTACCTCTTCAGATATTTNAAAATAAGCACTTTTTAAATGTGAAGAATGGAAAATTGACTTCCAACTTTTCTGAAGATGAGAAATAATTTTATTTTACCTTACTGAATGAATTTGATTTAAAATACTTGTAAAATTAATTAAAGTGTGGCTAGAAAGAGAGAGAGAGAGAGAGAGAGAGAGAGAAAACAATGAAAATTGTTTAAATGCCAAAACCAAAACAAACGCTTCTGCTGCTTATTTATATTTCATTACACTAACTGTTAAATTGACATAGATGTGAACATAATCACTACAACCAAAATATCAAACATTGTCATCATTCTCAATAATTTCCAGTGCCCCTTTGTAGACACTCCCAGCTCCCAGCCAACTGCTGATCTGTTTTCTGACCTTATTCTATTCCCTTTTCTAGAAAATAATATAAATGGAATCATGCAGCATGTAGCTTTTCAAGTATGGCTATTTTCATTTAACATAATGCTTTCGATAGTAATTGATGCTGTTTTATGCATTAGTAGTTCATTCATTTTCATTTCATTGTACAGATGCAATGCAGTTTGTTTATCCATTCATCGGTTGAAGGAAACGTAGGTAGTTTCCAGCTTCGTAAATTATGAATATAGCCGCTACTAACATTTGCATAAAGTTTTTGATATGAAAATATTTTTTTCATTTCACTTGGGTAAATATCTAAAAGTGAGATTGCTAAATTTTAAAAGCATATGTTTAAGTTAAAAGAGTCTTCCAAACTGTTTTACAATGTTACTGTACCATTAC
>NW_007743712.1:4054-6624 GCF_000696425.1 Galeopterus variegatus | reverse complement strand
ACATTAAGCACGGTTGTATTGAATTTCCTGTCTGATAGTGCCCACATCTGGTTCATTTCTGAATCTGATTCTGTTGATTGCTCTATTTCTTTTAAAATAAAGTGTAACGTTTATTCTAGTTTCTCTATGTGTTTCATTACTATTGGTTGAAAATCAGTCAGACTTCTTTTGTATGAAAGTAGAAAATGTAGTAAATAGTACTCATTCCTGGAAGTGGACATACATTTTCTTTCTAGTGTGGGGTATTGAGTCATGGAGAACTCGATCTGGATTTGAGATTTGTTGTTGCTGCAGTGATTGTCAGTAAACCACAGGCTTGAAGTTCCTCTGGTGTTACTTTTTGGTTAGATTTTTGGGGTTGATTTTCTCTAGGGTTTTTCCTCAATGTTTTCTCCGTACAGTTTATGTCTTTTCTTTGTACCTACAACTCTGAGACTGTCTTTCTACTTTCTCTTTCCCCTCCTCCAGCAGTCAACTGCAGTTCTGTTTTACCGAATTCTTGCTACTCTTTTTTTAGTGAATGCTGCTCTTCTGTTCAACATCAGTCTCATGTGGATGCTGTGCACTTTTGTCTTGTGGATGGGACTTTCATAGTGATCTTGACCCTCATCTTCCACCAGTAGGTGGTTCTTAATGATCTATGGCCTTATCCTGACTGCAATAGGTTTATAACTGTGTTCTGTCAGTGATAGGTTTTGACACTTTTCCCACTGTGGCCTAATGCCATTTTTCATAAGGGAGGTAGAGGAGATGGGGACTGTCTGAGGCTCCATGCTGTCTGGAAAGCAGTTGCTGTGCTTCTCCATAAGGCCTGCACCACAAGGGAAGATTTCTTCAGTCTGTGGCTTTGACCCTCATCTTTCTTGGGTGCGTCTAGAGAGATATATGGAGAAGAGCCTGAGTATGGGTGTGAACTCCCCTTGTGTATACAGCTCATGAAATTTTACTTTCATGCCAGCTGAAATACTGTCTTCAGAAATTGGCAAACCATTTTAGCTGAATTCTTCTAATTGTTTTTATTAGCATCTGGTAAAAATAGCCTATATGTACATTCTTATGGTTGGGTTAGACTTAAACTTATTTATTTCCACCTTATCATTTGATAGATGAGGATTATGAATCCCACAATGATAAACTGACAATTTTTTTTTTCTAATTTATATTTTATTGAGGCATAATTGATTATACATATTTCTGGGGTCTAAAGTTGACTATCAACAGTTGTGTATAATACGTGATAGTCAAATCAGGATAATAAGCTTATTCAACATCACCAGACATAATCATTCTTTGTGTCTGTTAACCAATTTCTCATTAATGCAGAAAGAGAAATATTGCATGCCCTCACTTATAAGTTGAAGGTGATTTAATAAATAAGCAAATAAAAAATAGAGAGAAAAAAACTAACAATATCAATAATGCATTAGACATTATTTATTTATTTATTGCTAACACTTTATTTTGTTTTTTTAATTTAATCTAATTTAATTTTACTTCTAAAAATACATTGTACTTGATTTTCATGCCCCTTTACCCATTCCTCTTTCCCCTTTACTTCCCCCCCATTGTATCTGTGCACTTGGCTTAAATAGTTCAAGGAATTTTTGTAGTTATTCTGTCTTCTTCCCCTCACCCTTTGTTTGTGTGTTTATTTTATTAATTTTTAGCTTCCACAAATAAGTAAGAACATGTGGTATTTCTCTTTCTGTGCCTGACTTGTTCCACTTAATATAATTTTCTCTAAGTCCATCAATGTTGTTGCAAATGGTAGTATTTCATTTATTTTTATAGCAGAGTAGTATTCCATTGTGTGGATATACCACACTTTCCTTACCCACTCATCAGATGATGGATATTTGGACTGGTTCCAGCTCTTGGCTATTGTATATAGAGCTGCAATAAACATTGGCGTATAGGTATCCGTTAGGCATGATGATTTCCATTCCTCTGGGTATATTCCCAGCAGTGGGATTGCTGGGTCATATGGTAGATCTATCTGTAATTGTCTGAGGAAACACCATATCATTTTCCATAAAGGCTACACCATTTTGCAGCCCCACCAACAATGGATAATAGTTCATTTTTCTCTGCAACCCCTCCAGCATTTATTGTTTTCAGTCTTTTGGATATTAGCTATCCTAACTGGAGTGAGATGATATCTCAGTGTAGTTTTGATTTACATTTCCCAGATGTTGAGTGATATTGAGCACTTTTTCATGTGTCTATTTGCCATTTGTATATCTTCCTTTGAAAAATGTCTGTTCAGCACCTTTGCCCATTTTTTAATTGGGTTATTTGTTTTTTTATTGCAAAGTTGTTTGATTTCCTTGTATATTCTGGATATTAATCCTTTGTCAGATATATATTTAGCAAATATTTTCTCTCACTCTGTTGGTGGTTTTATTATTCTGGTGATTGTTTCTTTTGCTATGCAGAAGCTTTTTAGTTTTATATAATCCCATTTGTTTATTTTGCCTTTAGTTGCCTGTGCTTTTTGGGTCCTATTCATGAATTCTGTACCTACTCGTATTTCCTGGAGTGTTTCCTGTACGTTTTCTTTAAGGAGTTTT
>NW_007743712.1:0-3218 GCF_000696425.1 Galeopterus variegatus | reverse complement strand
GATTTCCTTGTATATTCTGGATATTAATCCTTTGTCAGATATATATTTAGCAAATATTTTCTCTCACTCTGTTGGTGGTTTTATTATTCTGGTGATTGTTTCTTTTGCTATGCAGAAGCTTTTTAGTTTTATATAATCCCATTTGTTTATTTTGCCTTTAGTTGCCTGTGCTTTTTGGGTCCTATTCACGAATGCTATAAACACTCCTATTTCCTGGAGTGTTCCATCTATGTTTTCTTTAAGGAGTTTTATTGTTTCATGGTGTATATTTAATTCTTTAATCCATTTTGAGTTGATTTTGGTATATGGTGAAATATATGGGTCTAGTTTCATTCTCCTACATATGACTATCCATTTTTCCCAGCACCATTTGTTGAAAAGGCAGTCTAACCCCCAGTATGTAGACTTGCTGCCTTTGTCAAAGATCAGATATGTAGGCATATGGGTTAATTTCTGGGTTCTCTATTCTGTTCCATTGACCATGTGTCTGTTTATTATAGCTTTGTAATATAGTTTAAAGTCAGGCAGTGTTATGCCACCAGCTTTATTTGTTTTTTTTGCTCAGGATTGCTTTGGCTATGCGTGGTCTTATGTTGTTCCACATAAATGTCTGGATAGCTTTTTCCATCTCAAAGAAAAATGTCACTGGAATTTTGATGGGGATTGCATTGAATCTGTAGATCACTTTGAGTGATATGGACATTTTCACAATTTTAATTCTTCCAATCCAAGATCATTGGATATCTTTCCATCTTCCTGTGTCCTCTTTAATTTTTCTCAACAATGGTTTGTAGTTCTCTTCATAGAGATTTTTCACATCCTTGGTCAGCTTTATTCCTAAATGTTTTAATTTTNATAATCCCATTTGTTTATTTTGCCTTTAGTTGCCTGTGCTTTTTGGGTCCTATTCATGAATGCTATAAACACTCCTATTTCCTGGAGTGTTCCATCTATGTTTTCTTTAAGGAGTTTTATTGTTTCACGGTGTATATTTCTTTAATCCATTTTGAGTTGATTTTGGTATATGGTGAAAGATATGGGTCTAGTTTCATTCTCCTACATATGACTATCCATTTTTCCCAGCACCATTTGTTGAAAAGGCAGTCTAATCCCCAGTATGTAGACTTGCTGCCTTTGTCAAAGATCAGATATGTAGGCATATGGGTTAATTTCTGGGTTCTCTATTCTGTTCCATTGACCATGTGTCTGTTTATTATAGCTTTGTAATATAGTCTAAAGTCAGGCAGTGTTATGCCACCAGCTTTCTTTTTTTTTTTGCTCAGGATTGCTTTGGCTATGCGTGGTCTTTTGTTGTTCCACATAAATGTCTGGATAGCTTTTTCCATCTCAAAGAAAAATGTCACTGGAATTTTGATGGGGATTGCATTGAATCTGTAGATCACTTTGGGTGATATGGACATTTTCACAATTTTAATTCTTCCAATCCAAGATCATTGGATATCTTTCCATCTTCGTGTGTCCTCTTTAATTTCTCTCAACAATGGTTTGTAGTTCTCTTCATAGAGATTTTTCCCATCCTTGGTCAGCTTTATTCCTAAATATTTTAATTTTTTGGTGGCTATTGTAAATGGGTTAGCTTTCTTGATTTCTTTTTCTGCAATTTCACTGGTGGAGTATAGAAATGCTACTGATTTTTGTTGTGTTGATTTTGTACCCTTAAACTTTGATGAAATCATTTATCAACTCTAGGAGTTTTTTCATAGAAGCTTTAGGCTGTTCAATATATGGGATCATATCATTTGCAAAAAGGGACAGCTTGTCTTCATCCACTCCTGTCTGGATGTCCTTTATTTCCTTCTCTTCTCTGATTTCTCTGGCTAGTACTTCCAATACTATGTTGAATAGGAGTGGTGAGAGTGGGCATCCTTGTCTAGTTCCTGTTTTTAAGGGAAAAGCTAAAAGCTTTTGCCCATTCAGGATGATATTGGCAGTGGGCTCTTTGTATATGGTTTTAATTATATTGAGATACTTTCCATCTACGCCTAACTTGTAGAGTGTCTTCATCATGAAAGGATGTTAAATTTGTCAAAAGCTTTTTCAGTGTCAATAGAGATGATCATGTGGTTTTTGTCTTTGCTTTTATAAACATGGTGTATCACATTTATTGATTTGCATATGTTGAACCAACCTTGCATCCCTGGGATGAATCCCACTTGATCATGTATAACTTTCTGTATGTGTTGCTGTATTCTATTGGCTGGTATTTTATTGAGGATTTTTGCATCTATATTCATCAAATACATTGGCCTGTAATTTTCTATTTTTGATGCATCTTTGTCTGGTTTTGGTTTCAGGGTGATGTTTGCCTCATAGAATGAGTTTGGGAAAATGGCCTCTGTTTCAAACTTTTGGAACAGTTTGTAGAGAATTGGTATCAGTTCCTTGAAGACTTGGTAGAACTCTGCAGCGAACCTGTCTGGTCCTAGGCTTTTCTTTGTTGGGAGCCTTCTAATAACAGCTTCAATCTCTTTTATTGTTATTGTTCTGTTAAGATTTTCTATATCTTCTTGCCTGAGTTTTGGTAGCTTGTATGCATCCAGAAATTTATCCATTTCCTTGAGATTTTCTAATTTGTTGGCATATAGATGTTTAATATTAGTCTCTAATGATTTCTTGTATTTCTGAGGTGTCAGTTGTAGTATCAACTTTTTCATGTCTAATTTTGGTGTTTGGGTCTTTTTCTCTTAGTCTTGCTAAAGGTTTGTTGATTTTATTAATCTTTTCAAAGAACCAACTTTTTGTTTCATTGATCTTTTATATTGTTTTTCTTGTTTCTATTTCATTTAGTTCTGCTCTGATTTTAATTATTTCTTTCCATCTACTAACTTAAGTTTGGATTGTTCTTGTTTTTCTAGATCTTTAAGGTGAAGTGTTAGGTTATTTACTTGCCATCTTTCCATTCTTCTGAAGTAAGCATTTAATGCAATCAATTTCCCTCTTAAAACTGCTTTTGCAGTATCCCATAGGTTTGGTATGATGTGTCATTATTTTCATTAGTTTCAAGAAATTTTTTGATTTCTTGTTTAATTTCTTCTTGGACCCACATGTCATTAAGTAGAATGTTGTTTAATTTCCATGAGTTTATACAGTTTTCAGAGTTTCATTTATTACTGATTTCTAATTTTAATTCATTGTGATCAGAAAAAATACATGGAATAATTCCAAATTTTTTGAATTTGTTAAGAATTGCTTTGTGA
>NW_007743711.1:18084-18288 GCF_000696425.1 Galeopterus variegatus | reverse complement strand
ACAGACACACCGACAAACGGACACACAGACAGACAGACACAGCCACAGACAGACAGACAGAAAGAAACGAACAGAAAGACACAAAGAAAGAAAGACACCCAGACAGAAAACACGTTGTCATATACACAACGTCAGACAGACACATAAACAGACAGATGCACAGACAGATGCACGGACAGAAAGACACACACACAGACACACAGA
>NW_007743711.1:15488-15908 GCF_000696425.1 Galeopterus variegatus | reverse complement strand
AAAAAGGCACACAGAAACAGACAGAGAGACAGAGACACAGACAGAAAGACAGACAGAAAGCACACTGACAGAAAGACACAGAGACTGACAGACACACACACACACAGACACACAAGAAGACACACATACACAGACACCAAGAAAAAAAGAGAGACAGACTCACAGACAGAAAGACACACACACAGACACATGGACACACAGACAGAAAGACACAAAGACAGAAATACACCCAGACAGAAAACACATTGTCTTATACACAATGTTAGACAGACACACAAACAGACAGACACACAGACAGAGGCACGGACAGAAAGACACACAGACAGACACACAGACAGAAAGACACACTGACAGAAAGACACAAAGACAGAAAGACACAAAGACAGAAAGACACCCAAACAGAAAACACATGTCATATAC
>NW_007743711.1:5514-14549 GCF_000696425.1 Galeopterus variegatus | reverse complement strand
GTCATATAGACACACGGTCAGACAGACACACAAATAGACAGATGCACAGACAGATAGAGACACAGACAGAGAGACAGACAGAAAGACACACTGACAGAAAGACACAGAGACTGACAGACACACACAGACAGACAAACACACAGACAGAAAGACAAAAAGGCAGAAAGTCACCCAAACAGAAATCACATTGTCATATAGACACACGGTCAGACAGACACACAAATAGACAGATGCACAGACAGATAGAGACACAGACAGAGAGACAGACAGAAAGACACACTGACAGAAAGACACAGAGACTGACAGACACACACAGACAGACAAACACACAGACAGAAAGACAAAAAGGCAGAAAGTCACCCAAACAGAAATCACATTGTCATATAGACACACGGTCAGACAGACACACAAATAGACAGATGCACAGACAGATAGAGACACAGACAGAGAGACAGACAGAAAGACACACTGACAGAAAGACACAGAGACTGACAGAGACACACACAGACAGAAAGACACAAAAACAGAAAGACACCCAGACAGAAAACACATTGTCATATACACACCGTCAGACAGACAAACAGACAGACACACAAACAGACAGACGCACAAACAGACGCACGGACAGAAAGACACACAGACAGACACACAGACAGAAAGATAAAAAGACAGTAAGACACACAGACAGACACAGAGACAGACTGACACACAGGCAGACAGACAGACACACGGAAAGAGACAGACACAGACAGATAGAGACAAGGACAGACAGACAGACTGAAAGACACAGAGACTGACAGACACACACAGACAGACAAACACACAGACAGAAAGACAAAAAGGCAGAAAGTCACCCAAACAGAAATCACATTGTCATATAGACACACGGTCAGACAGACACACAAATAGACAGATGCACAGACAGATAGAGACACAGACAGAGAGACAGACAGAAAGACACACTGACAGAAAGACACAGAGACTGACAGAGACACACACAGACAGAAAGACACAAACAGAAAGACACAAAGTCAGAAAGACACCCAAACAGAAAACACATTGTCATATACACACCGTCAGACAGACAAACAGACAGACACACAAACAGACAGACGCACAAACAGACGCACGGACAGAAAGACACACAGACAGACACACAGACAGAAAGATAAAAAGACAGTAAGACACACAGACAGACACAGAGACAGACTGACACACAGGCAGACAGACAGACACACGGAAAGAGACAGACACAGACAGATAGAGACAAGGACAGACAGACAGACTGAAAGACACAGAGACTGACAGACACACACAGACAGACAAACACACAGACAGAAAGACACAGACTCACGGACAGATAGACACACAGACAGACACACTGAAAAACAGACACTCAGACAGAAAGACACAGCCACAGAAGAACACACAGACAGAAAGACACACAGACAGACAGACACACAGAGTGACAGACACTCAGAGAAACACACTCGCAGACATACACACCCAAAGACACACAGACAGACACACTGAAAAACAGACACTCAGACAGAAAGACACAGCCACAGAAGAACACACAGACAGAAAGATACAGACAGAAAGACACACACACAGACACATGGACACACAGACAGAAAGATACAGACAGAAAGACACACACACAGACACATGGACACACAGACAGAAAGATACAGACAGAAAGACACACACACAGACACATGGACACACAGACAGAAAGATACAGACAGAAAGACACACACACAGACACATGGACACACAGACAGAAAGATACAGACAGAAAGACACACACACAGACACATGGACACACAGACAGAAAGATACAGACAGAAAGACACACACACAGACACATGGACACACAGACAGAAAGATACAGACAGAAAGACACACACACAGACACATGGACACACAGACAGAAAGATACAGACAGAAAGACACACACACAGACACATGGACACACAGACAGAAAGATACAGACAGAAAGACACACACACAGACACATGGACACACAGACAGAAAGATACAGACAGAAAGACACACACACAGACACATGGACACACAGACAGAAAGATACAGACAGAAAGACACACACACAGACACATGGACACACAGACAGAAAGATACAGACAGAAAGACACACACACAGACACATGGACACACAGACAGAAAGATACAGACAGAAAGACACACACACAGACACATGGACACACAGACAGAAAGATACAGACAGAAAGACACACACACAGACACATGGACACACAGACAGAAAGATACAGACAGAAAGACACACACACAGACACATGGACACACAGACAGAAAGATACAGACAGAAAGACACACACACAGACACATGGACACACAGACAGAAAGATACAGACAGAAAGACACACACACAGACACATGGACACACAGACAGAAAGATACAGACAGAAAGACACACACACAGACACATGGACACACAGACAGAAAGATACAGACAGAAAGACACACACACAGACACATGGACACACAGACAGAAAGATACAGACAGAAAGACACACACACAGACACATGGACACACAGACAGAAAGATACAGACAGAAAGACACACACACAGACACATGGACACACAGACAGAAAGATACAGACAGAAAGACACACACACAGACACATGGACACACAGACAGAAAGATACAGACAGAAAGACACACACACAGACACATGGACACACAGACAGAAAGATACAGACAGAAAGACACACACACAGACACATGGACACACAGACAGAAAGATACAGACAGAAAGACACACACACAGACACATGGACACACAGACAGAAAGATACAGACAGAAAGACACACACACAGACACATGGACACACAGACAGAAAGATACAGACAGAAAGACACACACACAGACACATGGACACACAGACAGAAAGATACAGACAGAAAGACACACACACAGACACATGGACACACAGACAGAAAGATACAGACAGAAAGACACACACACAGACACATGGACACACAGACAGAAAGATACAGACAGAAAGACACACACACAGACACATGGACACACAGACAGAAAGATACAGACAGAAAGACACACACACAGACACATGGACACACAGACAGAAAGATACAGACAGAAAGACACACACACAGACACATGGACACACAGACAGAAAGATACAGACAGAAAGACACACACACAGACACATGGACACACAGACAGAAAGATACAGACAGAAAGACACACACACAGACACATGGACACACAGACAGAAAGATACAGACAGAAAGACACACACACAGACACATGGACACACAGACAGAAAGATACAGACAGAAAGACACACACACAGACACATGGACACACAGACAGAAAGATACAGACAGAAAGACACACACACAGACACATGGACACACAGACAGAAAGATACAGACAGAAAGACACACACACAGACACATGGACACACAGACAGAAAGATACAGACAGAAAGACACACACACAGACACATGGACACACAGACAGAAAGATACAGACAGAAAGACACACACACAGACACATGGACACACAGACAGAAAGATACAGACAGAAAGACACACACACAGACACATGGACACACAGACAGAAAGATACAGACAGAAAGACACACACACAGACACATGGACACACAGACAGAAAGATACAGACAGAAAGACACACACACAGACACATGGACACACAGACAGAAAGATACAGACAGAAAGACACACACACAGACACATGGACACACAGACAGAAAGATACAGACAGAAAGACACACACACAGACACATGGACACACAGACAGAAAGATACAGACAGAAAGACACACACACAGACACATGGACACACAGACAGAAAGATACAGACAGAAAGACACACACACAGACACATGGACACACAGACAGAAAGATACAGACAGAAAGACACACACACAGACACATGGACACACAGACAGAAAGATACAGACAGAAAGACACACACACAGACACATGGACACACAGACAGAAAGATACAGACAGAAAGACACACACACAGACACATGGACACACAGACAGAAAGATACAGACAGAAAGACACACACACAGACACATGGACACACAGACAGAAAGATACAGACAGAAAGACACACACACAGACACATGGACACACAGACAGAAAGACACACACACAGACACATGGACACACAGACAGAAAGATACAGACAGAAAGACACAAAGACAGAAATACACCCAGACAGAGAACACATTGTCATATACACAACGTCAGACAGACACACAAACAGACAGACACACAGACAGACGCAAGGACAGAAAGACACACAGACAGACACACAGACAGAAAGATACACTGACAGAAAGACACACAGACTGACACAGAGACAGACAGACACACAGGCAGACAGACAGACACACAGAAACAGACAGACACAGAGACAGATAGAGCCACAGACAGACAGACAGAAAGACACATTGACAGAAAGACACAGAGACTGACAGACACAGACACAGACAGACAAACACACAGACAGAAAGACACAATCAGAAAGACACAAATACTGAAAGACACCCAAACAGAAAACACATTGTCCTATAGACACACAGTCAGACAAACACACAAACAGACAGATGCACAGACAGATAGAGACACAGACAGACAGACAGACAGAAAGACACACTGACAGAAAGACACAGAGACTGACTGACACACACACAGACATACACAAACACCGAGAGACACACAGGAAGACACACATACACAGAAACCCAGACAAATAGACAAACAGACAGACAGACACACAGACAGACAATCTCATAGACAGAAAGACACACTCACAGAAACATAGATACACAGACAGAAAGACACAAACAGAAAGACAGAAAGACACCCAGAGGGAAACCACATTTTCATATAGACAAATGGTCAGTCAGACACACAGACAGACACACAAACAGACAGAAGCACAGAGAAACGGAAGGACAGAAAGGCACACCGACACACAGACACACAGACACACAGACAGAAAGACACACAGATAGACAGACACACACCGGGACAGACGTGTGTACAGAAAGGCAAACATACAGACACACCGACAAACGGACACAAATACAGACAGACAGAGCACAGACAGACACACAGACTGACACACACAGAGATAGATACACGGACAGAAAACCACACTGACACAGACGCCAACAGACAGACACACAGAGTGACAGACACACAGAGAAACACACTCGCAGACATACACACCCAAAGACACACAGACAGACAGACACACAGAGTGACACACTCACGGACATAGGAACAGACAGAAAGACAGACAGACAGAAAAACAGACAGACTCAGTGTCATAGAGACACACAGACAGAAAGAAACACAGATAGACAAACACACAGACACACAGACAGACACACAGAGAGACAAAAAGACACAGACAGAAAGACACAAAGACAGAAAACACATTGTCATAGAGACACACGGTCAGACAGACACACAGACAGACAGACGCACAGACAGACGCATGGACAGAAAGACACACATACAGACGCACCGACAAACAGACACACAGACAGACAGCCACAGACACACACACAGACAGAAAGACAAACAGACTCAATGTCATACAGACACACAGACAGAAAGAAACACAGAGAGACAAACACACAGACACACAGACAGACACACAGAGAGACAAAAAGACACACAGACAGAAAGACACAAAGACAGATAACACATTGTCATAGAGACACACGGTCAGACAGACACACAGACAGACAGACGCACAGACAGACGCATGTACAGAAAGACACACATACAGACGCACCGACAAACAGACACACAGACAGACAGCCACAGACACACACACAGACTGAAAGACAAACAGACTCAATGTCATACAGACACACAGACAGAAAGAAACACAGAGAGACAAACACACAGACACACAGACAGACACACAGAGAGACAAAAAGACACACAGACAGAAAGACACAAAGACAGAAAACACATTTTCATAGAGACACACGGTCAGACAGACACACAGACAGACAGACGCTCACACAGACGCATGGACAGAAAGACAAACATACAGACGCACCGACAAACAGACACACAGACAGACAGACACAGACACACACAGAGACAGAACGACACACAGACTCAATGTCATACAGACATACAGACAGAAAGTAACACAGTCAGAGAGACACACAGACACACACAGAATGACAGACACACTTAGAGACACACGTGCACACATAGAAACAGACAGAAAGACATACAGACAGACACTCAGACAGACAGACTCACTGACAGAAAGACACACACACAGACACACAGACACACAGAAAGAAAGACACAAACAGAAAGACACAAAGACAGAAAGACACCCTGAGAGAAACCACATTTTCATATAGACACATGGTCAGTCAGACACACAGACAGACACACAAACAGACAGACGCACAGAAAGGCAGACGGACAGAAAGAAACACCGACACACAGACACACAGACAGACACACAGACAGAAAGTCACACAGATATACAGACACACACCGAGACAGATGTGTGGACAGAAAGGCACACATACAGACACACCGACAAACGGACACACAGACAGACAGACACAGCCACAGACAGACAGACAGACAGACAAACAGAGTGACAGTAACACAGAGAGACCCACTCGCAGACATAGGAACAGACAGAAAGACAGACAGACAGACAAATAGACAGACTCAATGTCATACAGAGACACAGACAAAAAGAAACACAGATAGACAAACACACAGACACACAGACAGAGACACAGAGATACAAAAAGACACAAAAACAGAAAGACACAAAGACTGAAAGACACCCTGAGAGAAACCACATTTTTATATAGACACATGGTCAGACAGACACACAGACAGACACACAAACAGACAGACGCACAGAAAGGCAGACGGACAGAAATACACACAGACACACAGACAAACAGACAGAGACAGCCACAAACAGACACACAGACAGACACACATAGAGACAGATACACGGACAGAAAGACACACTGACACACATACCAACAGACAGACACACAGACAGGCAGACACAAAGCGTGACAGAAACACAGAGAGACACACTCGCAGACATAGGAACAGACAGAAAGACAGACAGACAGACGTACAGACAGACTCAATGTCATACAGACACACAGACAGAAAGAAACACAGATAGACAAATACACAGACACACAGACAGACACACAGAGAAACAAAAAGACACCCAGACAGAAAGACACTTACACAGAAAACACATTGTTATTTAGACACACAGTCAGACACACAAACAGACAAATGCACGGACAGGCTCACGGACAGATAGACACACAGACACACTGACAAACATACACACAGTCAGAAAGACACAGCCACAGAAAAATACACAGACAGAAAGACACACAGACAGACAGACACACAAAGAGACTGATGCATGGACAGGAAGAAACACATACAGACACACCCATAAACAGACACACAGTCAGACAGCCACAGCCACAGACAGACACGCAGACATAACGACACACAGAAAGACACACAGACAGACAAACACACAGATAGACGCACAGACAGAAAGACACACTGACACACACACCAACAAACACACACACAGACAGACACACAGAGTGACAGACACACTGAGAGACACACTCGCACACAGACAAACAGACAGACAGACACACAGACTCAATGTCATACAGACACTCAGATAGAAAGTAACACAGACAGACAAACAGATTTGACACAAAGACACAAACAGAAACACAAAGACAGAAAGACACTTAGACAGAAAAAACATTGTCATATACACAACGTCAGACAGACACACAAACAGACAGAAGCACAGACAGAAGCACTGACAGAGAGACACACAGACAGAGACACAGACAGCAAGATAAAAAGACAGTAAGACACACAGACAGACACACAGAGAGACAAACGTGCACATATAGAAACAGACAGAAAGACAAACAGACAGAGAAACACTCAGACCGACTCAATGTCATACAGACACACAGACAGAAAGTAACAAAGACAGAGAAACACAAAGACACACAGACAGACAGACACAAAGAGTGACAGACACACAGAGAGACACACTCGCAGATATACACACCCAAAGACACACAGACAGACAGACACAAAGACAGAAAGATAAAAAGACAGTAAGACACACAGACAGACAGACTCACAGACAGAAAGACACACTGACAGAAAGACACAGAGACTGAGAGACACACACACAAACAGACACACAACAAGACACAAATACAAAGACACCCAGAAAAACAGACAGACAGACACACAGACAGACAGACTCACAGACAGAAAGACACACACACAGACACACGGACACACAGACAGAAAGACACAGACAGATAACACATTGTCATATACACAACGTCAGACAGACACACAAACAGACAGAAGCACAGACAGAAGCACGGACAGAAAGACTCACAGACAGACACACAGACAGAAAGATAAAAAGAGAGTAAGACACACAGACAGGCACAGTGACAGTCAGACACACAGGCAGACACACAGGCAGACAAAAAGGCACACAGAAACAGACAGAGAGACAGAGACACAGACAGAAAGACAGACAGAAAGCACACTTACAGTAAGACAGAGAGACTGACAGGCACACACACAGAAAGACACACAAGAAGACACACATACACAGACACCCAGACAAACAGAGAGACAGACTCACAGACAGAAAGACACACACACAGACACACGGACACACAGACAGAAAGACACACTAACAGAAAGACACACAGAAACAGACAGACACAGAGACAGATAGAGCCACAGACAGACAGACAGACAGAAAGACACACTGACAGAAAGACACAGAGACTGACAGGCACACACACAGAAAGACACACAAGAAGACACACATACACAGACACCCAGACAAACAGAGAGACAGACTCACAGACAGAAAGACACACA
>NW_007743711.1:4486-4724 GCF_000696425.1 Galeopterus variegatus | reverse complement strand
AAAAAGGCACACAGAAACAGACAGAGAGACAGAGACACAGACAGACAGAGAGACAGAAAGACACACTGACAGAAAGACACAGAGACTGACAGGCACACACACAGACAGACACACAATAAGACACACAAACAGACAGAAGCACAGACAGACGCACGGACAGAAAGACACACAGACAGACACACAGACAGAAACACAAACAGACAGAAGCACAGACAGACGCACGGACAGAAAGACACAC
>NW_007743711.1:3145-3571 GCF_000696425.1 Galeopterus variegatus | reverse complement strand
ACTCAAAGACAGAAAACACATTGTCATAGAGACACACGGTCAGACAGACACACAGACAGACGCAAAGATAGACGCATGGACAGAAAGACACACATGCAGATGCACCGACAAACAGACACACACACAGACAGCCACAAACTCACACACAGAAAGACACACAGACTCAATGTCATACAGACATACAGACAGAAAGTAAAAGACTCAGAGAGAAACACAGACAGACAGAAACACAGAGAGACATAGGTGCACACATAGAAAGAGACCGAAAGACAAACAGACCGACATTCAGACAGACTCAATGTCATACAGACACAGAGACAGAAAGTCACACAGACAGAAATTAACACAGACAGACAAACACACGTACACAAAGACCCACAGACAGAAAGACACAAAGACAGAAATACACCCAGACAGAAAAAACAT
>NW_007743711.1:0-668 GCF_000696425.1 Galeopterus variegatus | reverse complement strand
GAAAGACACAAAGACAGAATGACACCCAGACAAAAAATTTTTGTCATATACACACCGTAAGACAGACACAGACAGACAGACACAAAAACAGACAGATGCACAGACAGAAAGACACAGAGTGACAGAAACACAGAGAGACACACTCGCAGACATAGGAACAGACAGAAAGTATGACAGACATTCAAACAGACAGATTCAATGTCATACAGACACACAGACAGAAAGAAACACAGATAGACCAAAACACAGACACACAGACAGACACACAGAGAGACAAAAAGACACACAGACAGAAAGACACAAATACAGAAAAAACATTGTCATAGAGACTCACGGTCAGACAGACACACAGACAGACAGACGCTCACACAGACGCATGGACAGAAAGACACACATACAGACGCACCGACAAACAAACACACAGACAGACAGCCACAGACACACGAAGACAGTCAGACACACACAGAGACTGATGCATGGACAGAAAGACACACATTAAGACACACCAATAAACAGACACACAGACAGACAGACACAGCCACAGACAGACACACAGACAGAAAGACACACAGACAGACACACAGACAGACAAAAACACAGACAAACGCACGGACCGAAAGTCACACTGACACACACACCAACAAACAGACACACACACAGACAGACAC
>NW_007743710.1:10324-18289 GCF_000696425.1 Galeopterus variegatus | reverse complement strand
GGCATGTTTTCAAACTTTTTAAAATGGAGATATAGATTTTTAGTCTTGCTTTTTTTGGTTGCACATCAGTGTGTTTTTGAAATTTACCTATGCAGAGCTGGCCAGTTAGCTCAGTTGGTTAGAGCATGGTGTTACAACACGAAGATCAGGGTTCTGATCCCCATACCAGCCAGCCATCCAAAAAAAAAAAAAAAAAAAAAAACCAAAACAGGATATGCATTATGCATGTTACTAGATATTGCCAAATTGTTATGTAAAGAAAATTTCAATGTCTCATATTCAAGTTTCAAAATTAAAGGACATGAAACTAGTTCTATACAGCCAGAGAGATAACATGTTCATGGACAAGATGACAATGTCAAAATTCTCCAAGCTAATTTCCTCTAACCGTCCCCAAATTTAATAAGATTTCAGTCAATGTCAATGTAATTTTAGTTAAAAGAGCAGCAGTATTTTTAAAACAGAACCTGACAAATTGATTCTAAATTTGTAAGGAAGCATAAAGGTCTGCGAATAGCTGGGATAAATTTGAAAAAAGAAACAAAGAAGGGAGAGTAGCTCCATTAGACACTGAGGTATACTACAAATTGTAGCAATAAAAAAATAAGATGTACTGGTTCAGGAAAAGACAAATAGACCAATACAACGGAACAGAAAGCTCAGAAACAACTCCTCTGTTCATTGGAAATTGGTATATTAGAGGTGGCACCACGAATCAGTGGGAACAGATGGATTGTTTAAGTAGACGGAGTTGGAAAAATGGCTTACCATTGGGGAAAAATAAGGTCGGTTGTCTTCTTCACACTAGATGAAGACATTAATGTGGACAATAAATTTATATAACTAGTGGGAACAAATGTATATGAAACAATTTATATAACTAGTGGGAGCACACACGTATTTATGATCTCGTGGTGGTGAAAAAGACTTTAAAAACATAAAATACAAAGTGAAAAACTGGAGGCCTTGGTCCACGGCTAGATGAGATAACTAAGAGTTAAATGGATTAGAAGGAAAGAGTCAAAACCGTTATTTTCAGACGTAAAATAAGTTTTCTACACAGTCAACCTACGGAATCAACAAACTATTAGAATTAGTGAAGCAAAATTGTTGAATACAACACTAACACAAAAATCAATAATTTTTATAATTTTTAAAAACAACATTTCATAATAGTAATGCAAGCCATATAAGTATCATAGCCTCCCCCAAATGTACAAATCTTATGAATAACTAGTTTTGGTTTTTTTCTTATAAAATATTTCAGGTCTACAGACAAGTGCTCTAAGTAACCTAATGAATAATTGTATGCCCACCACCCAACCGTATCAAACCTTATCTTTTAACAAATATGATTTAGTTTTCCCCTAGGAAATAAAATATTTTGATATTCACACACCTAAATTATCTGGACCGCCCTAAAATTAGAAGTATTAGAGATCTGCAAATACAGTGTAACTCGTTTGTTTTTCTATTTCATACTCAACCAAGAATGCCCTGCCTATCTAAAACACTAGTTCAATGCATAGCAAATGAAACCAAGCCCCATGGGATTTATCTGTTGGGAAAGTCTCCGCCTGGTGGAAAGGTCATTGAGTGAAGGGACTGAGCACCAGGGCCTGAAGCACCAGCTGTGAAAGTTGTTAGACAAGTTCATTCAACTGTGTGCCAGTTTTCTCAGCCACAAAATGAGAAAAATAAAATAAGTCCTATGTATTTCATAGGTTTGTTATAAGGTTCAAATGAAGATGTGTATTTTCGGAAAAAAAAAAAGCTTTACAGCATTCTGTGATGTTTGACAAGTGTTACAATGAGCATGTGTTGCATATAGTTTTTGGAAGGGTTGAAAGAGTATTCATGGCTTAATCTCATTTGTGTTATAAAAAAAAAAGCTATATATACTTGTATTCAAAACTGACAGGGTACACAAAAAGTTGACACCAGTGATTAACTACAGGTGGCAAGGGGAAGTGTTAAGTGGGTGAAGAGAGGTTTTTTACTTATACACTTTGAAAATGATTGAGTTTTTTTTCAGCCATGAGCATATACTACTTTTATAACAAACACTAGGCAATACTATTACTACTAGGTTGGACTACCAAGCCATTTGGTTTTTCTGGATCAGACACACTCAGACAGGTGCTTCTGCTCACCGCACTAGGGGACGGAAGAAACCAAGTAGTCTGCTTTCTTTTATATCAGAGACCTTATTATATCAAGAGGTCTTTGATATAAAAGAAACAGTTAAATTAGGAGTAATTATTCACATCACAATGATTCATGTTACAATTTTGTAGTAAAATTTACATATGGTAAAAGCTCTTACAGTGCCTCTCAAAACATCTGACCCACACTTCAGGAGCAGGGCTCATGCGATAACAAAGGTGCTCTTGTACACAGAGTATCGTCTTACACTAGAGGGAACCTGGATTAGGGATGAGGGCAGAATTCTTCAGGGGTTGGCAGTGTGAGTGTTCAACCTGAGAGAAGAAATAACTAGAACCAGAACAGGTGGGTATGGGGAGAACTATCACCGTTACAAGGATTTATACCTCGCTTTGTAAAGTTATTTTAACCTGTGTTTGTTTCCGTGTCCAGATGATAACTGTAGTAATAATTAATATTTGAGAAGTTAAACCTGAACAAAAGCCTCATTTTATTAGACAACGTGGTCTGGTGATTGTCCCACTGTCATCAGGGAAGTCCTGTGTCAAAGAAGGAACAGGATTGTGTCTTGGTCACAGAGGGATCAGAAGCCATCCTCTCTGAGACCCCCCACTCCCACCTACGTAAGCCCTAAATTGTCACAGCAGACAGATTCCACTGGATTTAAGCTTTTCCTTCAGCTTCATCAGCACTAATTAGACACACATGAAATACAGAAGTCTGTGGGTTGCATGCTTTATTAGGACATTTTCCACAAGTCTAGAGAAATGACCTGAAGGGAGTCAAAAAGGAAGGGGTCTTGGGGCCCACTTAGGGCTAATGACGAGGCCCTAAACCCCACGAAGGTGAAGGCCTCTACAGGTGTGTGTCAAAAAAAACAAACAGTGAACTGTATAAATCAGTGCAAGCCCAGGAAATCCTGGTTTTTCCCTGTGATAATTATTTTCAAGCTTTAAATTTTTTATTTGAGATTTTTCTTTCAAAAGCACACTGGCTCCCAGCTTTGCTGATGTCCGAGGCACAGCCTAGCCTGCCTCTGGTTCTCCACCAGCAGGTGCAGAGAAGGCCGGAGCTTCACCAGGAGGATCAGGACATCTGGGAGCTGAAGGGCATGAGGTAACTAAAGTGAACACAACCACCGTTCGGGATTCTGAGCTCTTCTGTCCTCCTGCCTCACTTGGGCACACTGAGTCGTCCAAGGCCACGCGGCTGGCCAGGAGCGGATCTGGATCCCCAGGCACCGCTCTCTCCACTACACCGCCCTTTCGCGTGCTCCACCTCAGCCTTTCAAAGTAAGGCAGGAACCTTTTTTCCAGACGGCAAAGAAAGGGAAGACTTTGCCAGAGAAAGAGGCGGCGAAGGTGAAGATGGGCGCCTGCGTCTCGGTGTTGAGGAGGGTCACGCGCCCGGCCTCGTAGTCCAAGGCGACGCCCACGCCGCGCGGGATCTCGCTCAGCGGCAGGTCGGTGCCCGGGGAGGTGCTGGCCCAGCACTGCTGGTGCGACATGATCACAGCCCAGACGCCCTCCTCGGCGCTCAGGCCCATCTCGCCCTTCCTCCTCACCCCCTCCGCGGCCACCCCCACCGTGCAGCCGCCGCCGTCGCCCAGCTGCACCTCCACCTGCCAGCGGTGGCGCCCCGAGGAGAAGCCCGGGGAGCCCAGCACCGCCGGGAGGCCGTCGAAGCGCAGGGGACCGTCGGGCAGGTGCTCCTTCTGCCGGGTGTACCTCACCGACTTCCTGTCTTCGGAGAGGACCAGGCTCCGGCTGGCGGTCTGGGGGTCCAGAGTGATGACCACTAGAAGGAGGAGAGCGGGACATCAACGGAGCTGGCGGCAACCAAAAATGCCCCTGCAGAGGGTAATGATGTGAGTGGGAAGCAGAAAGAACACAGGCCTTGAGCAGCCTGCCATAGGCCCGCTTCTCTGAACCTCAGTTTCCCCTTCTGTTCCATGAGGACAGATGATGACAGCTTTTCTACCTGACCAGCAGGTAGTGTTGTGAGGATGTTTTGAAAATTGTACAACATTTGTTCAAGTCAATAAAGAGTCTGGCACAATTCTGGGTAAAAACCAAGGGCTTGATAAATTTTTTGAATGAATAATATCTGTCCAAGTAGCTAACATAAATTGAACACTTACTATGTGCCAGGTATTATACACTCTTTGCATGTATCAATGCACTTAATCTTCACAGCTATTAATGGGGCAGGTGCTATTATTTTTTTCTATTTAAAGATGAAGAAACTGTGGGACAAAGAGGCTTAATAACTTTCTCAGTGTTTTATAGCTAGCAAGAACTAAAACAGAGAACCTAAGCAATCGGGATCCAGATTTCACCCATTTAGTTGTTCTGTTTGCTGCCATGGATTGAATGCATCAATGAAAAAAAAAAAAATGGCTCCTGAAACCCCCAGCTGTTTACCTGAATCTGTTTCCAGATGATGCACCAAGTTTTCTGAGGAAGCAGAGATAGAAAGAAAGATCTGTGACTTATTATTTTTCACGGGCTGTCGCAAGGGCAGGGTGTCCTCGGCAAAATGTCAGGATAGGGATGGGAGAAGTCTCAGCTTCTGCTATGGTCTAATGGGAGAGATGTGGTCCTTGTCTTCCCAGACTCAGTCCAGCACCTGTCCTTGGGGAGCGAAGGAGATTCTCTAGGGAATGGCTCCCTGAGTACACTGAGATCACTAAGGGAAGGCTTTGAGGAAGGAAGACACCTTGAGCCTGGTTTTGAAGGTGGGGGAAGATGGAGATGGGTGGTAGGCAAGCGGGCAACTAATGGGAATAGGGAAAGCTGCGGCCCCCACCCCTTTACCTGAGAACGTCCTCATCATCTCTGGGAGGGTGAGTATTTTCCTGTGGAGACCGCGGATCTTCTTGACAAGGTCAGGAGAAATGGCCTCTGGACTCACAAAAGTCTTCATTTCACACCTGCAGACAAGTTGGTAACAAGTTCGGTCCAAATTCCAAAAATAATGTTTGGGTGATGCAGACTAAGTGAGGCTAAAATCAGACTAAAGAATGGTCTTGGTCTCTGTGGTGAATAATTAGATTTAATATCATTTCTTTACCTTTGCTGGAAATATATAGTTACTAAAGCAATAGTCATTTAAGTTAAACCTAAGAGGAACTAATGGTAACCTCCGAATTGGAGGTAGGCTCTAAGGAGAATGTTGGGTCCACGGTGGCTGAGGCAGAAATCATTACCTCTATTCGTCTCTAGAGGGCAATAGGGTACCATTTGAAAAACAGCCTTAAATTTTTCTAATTTGTGTGCTGATCTTTATAAGAGGAAAAGGGCTAGGAGGGAAGAAAAAAGATGAAAGAAAATATATATTGCAGTGAAAAATCCCCTGGTTCTGGTCCCATCCTAGTCCTCTTTAGTCACTAGCTGTGTGACCCTGAGCTAGCACTTTACCATCTGGGTCTCAGCTTCTTCATCAGACTGGAGGATCTCCAAGGCCCTTCTAGATCTAAATTTCTAACACTCTTTGAAAAGTATGTTTGGAGACACTTCCTCATTTACGGACACCTGGGTTTATCCCCTCCTACCCATGAATGGGCACAAAGCATATGGCAAGTGTGCCCTAGTCCTTATGGCTCTTTTCATCTCAGCGCAGACGGCTAATGCAGACAGCAGAGAGGAAAGGAAAGGGACTTGCATTTATGTACAATGCCTCCCAGCTCCTGGTGGCTGTCCTTTTATAGTAGCGTTTTAAAATTCCAAAGGAAACAGGGGAAGTTGAGTGGGAAAAAGGAATGAAAGAACAGGCTGGTCTTCTCAGGTTCCATGCTTACCATAGTCTATAGCAAATATTTCCCCTTTGAATTACATTTTAAATAGTATTAGATACTGACTCAAGGACTAATAATTTCATGTATTAAATAGATGTTCTTGGATCCCCCTAAAAACATGATTATTATTTATAACTTCACTTCTACAAAAAAAAAAAAACGTGTCACCAATACCAACCAATCAGTTTAAGAACGAACCTTTAGAACACAAACCTTTCGTGAGTCTGGATTGTTTGTGTGTAAGGAATGAGACAGAGTGTCTGTCAGAGTCTTCTGCTTTTCTGAGTAGCCATCCATGGGGGGAGTGGGCGGCAGTGAGCGCCTCTCCCCCTTGGTCTCAATATCAAGTAGAAAGGAGGTGGGATGGAGAACGGGCCCTACCTGCTGTGGTTGACTCTGACATCCTACAAAAGAAAGACAAGAACATGCATTTAGATTCCACCTGTCCTTCCTGTCAGGGATTCCGTACATCATTTTTTCCCTAAAATATCAGCTAAAACTTTCCTCCTCCAGAGAGATGTATCTATTTATCACCTACTCATTAGACTTTTCTTTTACATCATGCCTCCTTACTAATTTGGGACTCTGTAGTCCGTTCATTTGTGCTGGCTTCTCTGTCTCAGCCTTATCCTGGGGGTGGGTTTTGCTTCCAAGAAGAGGTGATGGGCCAGCCCGTGGGTCACTCGGGAGAGTGTGGTGCTGATAACACCCAGGCCACAAGTTCGGATCCCATAGCTCACTGGGAGAGCGTGGTGCTGACAACACCAAGTCAAGGGTTAAGATCCCCTTACTGGTCATCTTAAAAAAAAAAAAAAAGATGTGATGGAGGCCTTGAGGTATCAGCCAGACCTGATGTGAAATAGGATTACATAATGTTCTTTCTGCCAGGGACCATGCTAAGCATTTTACATGGATTGTTTCTTATAATTTTTGCAATTACTCTATGAGGGAGGTGCTTTTATTATCCCCATATTTAGAGAAATTAAGAGATTCACCCAAGTCACACAATTGGAAGAGCCGACACTCAAACCTAAGACTGTCTGACATCAAAGCCCTTAACATGAACACAGTGTATGACTTGGGTAAGTCACCCAGGCTCTCTGGGTTTACATCCCCATAACCTCTCTGGGCCAGAAGAGTCAGGTAACTATCAGTCCCTCCCATTAGAAATAATCTCCACTTTCCTTTCCTGCCTCTCTCCAGCATCTTGCAGTCCACAGCATGGCACCCCCTTCCTGTGGAACCCCTCTCTTCTCCTATGAGGTGGTGGGGTGTCTCTCACTTGTAGAAGCTCACTTGCTGACTGTTTACACTTCTCCTCCAGCTCCTTGACCTGGGCTCCAAGACGAGTGACCTCCTCAGACACCTTTGTGTGGTAGTCATCCCTCTCCTTCCGGATCTCCTGCTCCAGTTCCCTCAGCCTGTCCAGCAGGAGACACTGCTGTTCCCACAGCTCCTGCTGCAGCCTCTCAAAAGCTGCTTCTACCTGTTGCTTCTTGCTTTCAATCTGAGTCTGCAAGAGATAGAAAGACAGATGTGCTTAAGGAGGGGCTCAGAGAGCACAGTTCCAGGAGGATCATCTATGAATTTACTGTTGATTAAGAGGGATGAAGAGTAACTAATTCCAAGATTTATTCCTCCAAATAATACTATGATAGAAGTAGATAGGTCTCAGAATGACCTTGCCAGTGATAAGGGCTGTGCTATTGTCTTAGCCAGAGATTCACATAATACTGTATTATGCTCTCAGAACAATGCTGAACTTTTAAAACATTCTTCCACATCTACTATACCATCTTAATCCTACCATGCATTCTTAGAGTTAAGTGGAGATGATTATAGTCATTTATGAGAGAGCAATTGAGGCAAAAGAAAGCTCTGATTAGAGTCAACAAAACTTAGTGAAAGGGTGTATGATGTTGATCTTAGCCATTGAGGTCACTCGTATAGGGCATACTTTTTTTTTTTTTTTTTTTGTCTTTTTCCATGTCCGGCAACGGATC
>NW_007743710.1:6475-9010 GCF_000696425.1 Galeopterus variegatus | reverse complement strand
AGAGCTGCACTTGCAGGTTGCACCTCCCTGCTGCTCTCTTCCTGTGAGCCCCAGCAGTCAGGGCCTGGTAAATCCTGGTAAATGTCCAGTCTGGAGATAGCCAGGAGACCAAGTTCGTGCCGTCCATACCCGCAGGAGATCACACTCTGCACTGGGGCTCTCTTTCCACAGTGAGTGAAGCTGTGGCTATAGTTCTTTGTGCTCTGTCACCCTGGGGCTCCTCTGAGGGGTGGAGGTGAAGTTCCCCCATAGAGCCATGTCCCCTCCTTCAGTGTGGGAGTGTCCCCAGTGTCACTACAGCCTTGGGATTTCTTGATGTGAAAGCCATGGCCCTTCATCCAGATCCCCGCCCCATTCCCTTCCCCCATGACAGGACATCAGGCCCGAGGCAAAGCCACACTTCTTACCCGGTAGGGTTGAATGGCCTCATCGAGGAACCCCACAGTGTGGGTCTGGTGAATGGGACCCGCTCGGCAGAACACACAGAGGAACTCAGCATCGTTCTCGCAGAAGAAGTAGATCTTCTCGCCATGCTCCTCACAGTAAGTCTCCCCCAGAGGGCCCAGGGGCACGGGGGCCATGAAAGTCTCTGTCTGCTCCTCCTCCTTGCAGAGCGGGCATAGCAGGACCCTGCCCGAGGGCTGGGCCCCCATCTTGGAGGGTGGGGAGAGGCAGAGCCAGCAGAAGGTGTGTCCACAGGGGGCAGTCACTGCATCCTTCAGGGGCCCAGTGCAGGCAGGTCAGGCAGGCCCCTTGTGGAGAACCTGCATGGAGGGGTTTGAGGGCATCACAGTGCCTTCCCNCCCTCCTTCAGTGTGGGAGTGTCCCCAGTGTCGCTACAGCCTTGGGATTTCTTGATGTGAAAGCCATGGCCCTTCATCTAGATCCCCGCCCCATTCCCTTCCCCCATGAAGGACATCAGGCCCGAGGCAAAGCCACACTTCTTACCCAGTAGGGCTGAATGGCCTCATCGAGGAACCCCACAGTGTGGGTCTGGTGAATGGGACCCTCTCGGCAGAACACACAGAGGAACTCAGCATCGTTCTCACAGAAGAAGTAGATCTTCTCACCATGCTCCTCACAGTAAGTCTCCCCCAGAGGGCCCAGGGGCACGGGGGCCATGAAAGTCTCTGTCTGCTCCTCCTCCTTGCAAAGCGGGCATAGCAGGACCCTGCCCGAGGGCTGGGACCCCATCTTGGAGGGTGGGGAGAGGCAGAGCCAGCAGAAGGTGTGTCCACAGGGGGCAGTCACTGCATCCTTCAGGGGCCCAGTGCAGGCAGGACAGGCAGGCCCCTTGTGGAGAACCTGCATGGAGGGGTTTGAGGGCATCACAGTGCCTTCCCCAGCCCATCCACTCAGGCCTCTGCTTCGGTCCCCACAAATTCCTTTCCCTGAAATCGATTCACTTAAATGAATCACAGAGGGAAAGGACTATGAGGTCAAGAAAGAGGACGTCAGGAACGTCAGCACAGGGAAGCCACCTGGCTCCGCCTCTTGCACTCCCCAGAGCCCTCGGCCACCACCCGTCAGCTGAGCAGGTCCAAACTCCAGGGCATCTCAAATAACCCAGCATTTCCCAGTGGCAGCCAAGTGAGCCTTCCTCCACTTCTCCGGCTCCTCTGGTTCCTGGTGTGGGAAGCAGAGCATGCCATGAGGTCATGGGAGATGGAATTTCCTGGAATCCCTTGACCACAGTGGGGTAGGGAGAGTTGTGGAGAAGACGACGCTTCCTGCCAGATTGAACAGGTGGGAGCCATAAACTTCTGGCTTTGAGGCGTGCCTGCAGCGTCAAAGTCCAGGCTGGAGTGGGAGGTGAATGACCTCTGGAGACCCTGAGGGGACCCTGTTCAGATGCTGCAGGTGTGAGCATTGCTGGTGGCCCCTCCTCCACTCTCCGTTCCTCCCCTCCCCTTATCTGCCCACTCTGGCCTTTCCTATAGTCCTAAATCCCCCACCACCCAGCACCACTCTCCCCTCTGGAGTTTGGGTAACACTGGACTTCACTTCTATTATTTTTTACTGTATGTAGGAGAAGGCAAGAAACCATAATGCAAATGATTTATGTTGATAAATCATTAGAAAACTCAATTATTTGAAAAGATAAAGAGGTTCAACCACATTTATCTAGGGCTTAGTATTTTCATATTACATCCAACTCTAACAACAACCCTTTGGGGCAGGTATCATTACTCGTACCTTCATTTTACAAAGAAAATGTAAACTGAAAGGTAAAGTGACTTTCCAAAAGTCAGAGAGCTAGGAAGCCGCAGGGCTGGGGACAACCCAGGTCTCCCGGCTTCATGCCCTGTGCCCCTCCTGCACTCCATCCAAGACAGAGACCGAGCGGCCATGCGTCTTCATCTGCTCACCTGCTTCTGCAGATAAAACCTGGCCTCCTTCCATCCTGCACTGAATGATCAGCCCAACACCCTGCTGTCGCTCCCTCTTTACTCCAACTACTTTGTCTGTCACCTCCCCTTGCTACCCTATCTGTCCCTCTTCCCCAGAGAGTGCAACCCTGGAGCTACAATGTCC
>NW_007743710.1:3965-5991 GCF_000696425.1 Galeopterus variegatus | reverse complement strand
CCCCTTGCTACCCTATCTGTCCCTCTTCCCCAGAGAGTGCAACCCTGGAGCTACAATGTCCAGTGAGTGAGCCACCAGCCACATGTGGCTACTGAGCACTGAAATGTAGCCAGTCCAAACTGAGATGTGCCGTCTGTGTAAAATACACGCCAGGTTTCGAAGACTTCACACAAATAAAAAGAAACGTAAAATATCTCATTAATAACTTTTTATACTGATTACATGTTGAAGTGGTAATATTTTGGAAGCATAGGGCTAAATAAAATATAGTTAAAATTAATTTCCCCTGTTTCTTTTTACTCATTTTTATGGCTATTAGAAAATTTTAAATTGCATCTGTAGCTCCCATTGTATTTTTATTGGAGAGCATTGCTTGGAAGACGCACAGATCTGACTGCAGATTATGCTCACTCATCTTTCTACTCCTGTACCGTGGGCAAGCTAAACAAGCCAAGCCTCGGCCTCCTCATTAAAATGGAGATACTAATAGCACCAACATTATAGAGCAGACAGAAGAAACAAATAAGATCATACCTTTCAATTGCTTTTTATCAGTGTAAGGCGTATAGTCATCATAAGCAAACACTGACCATTACTATTTCATTCTCCGCCCTCACACAGGGTATATTCCAACCTCTTTTGAAGGTGATGCCTGTTGGGGCATCACCGCTGAAATTGCCTGTGCCATGTACACCAGCACAAGGACCTTATCTGAGTCCCCACACTCCCCTGCCTGCTGCTGGCAAGCCCTGGCTGGCTGATACCTCCAATCTCCCCGGAGACAGCTGGTCATATTGCAGGGAGGATGGGGTGGCATCACCACTCTGTGACCCAGTCTCTCTACTGCCCTCACAAGAAGAACAATCTTTTTCAACAGTGCATGGTTGATTCACCACCACTTGCTTCTACCGTGAGTGTCTCTGGATGGACGGAAAGAAACAGTGAGCCCCAGGCCTTGGGCACTGGTCAGAGAGTAACTGAGATCATCTCTGGAATGCTGTGAGCCCCTCCTCCTCCCCCTCATCTGCTGTGGCGGGTGTATGTCTGTTCCTTTGAGAGATCAGGACGACAGAACCCCAGCCGCCAGAGATGCAAGTGGGTGCCTTGTCCATGTGTGTGTGATGACACGGGTGTCAGTGCATGTTTAAGATGTGCCTTTGTCCGACCATGTGTACATGTGGTGTGTGTCCTCCCTGCTCTCCCAGCCCTTCCCCCTCAGACACGCAGAGAGGGTGACCTTGTGGAGGCCACATGGCCTCAGCCACTTCCGTGACCAGCCTGGCAGATGAGGTCAACTGCCCCATCTGCCAAGGCACCCTGAGGGAGCCAGTCACCATCGACTGTGGCCACAACTTCTGCCGGGGCTGCCTCACCCGCTACTGTGAGATCCCAGGCCCAGGCCCAGACCCTGAGGAGTCCCCCACCTGTCCACTCTGCAAAGAGCCTTTCCGGCCTGGGAGCTTCCGGCCCAACTGGCAGCTGGCCAGCGTGGTGGAGAACATCACACACCTCCAGCTGGTGTCCACGCTTGGCTCAGAAGAGGAGGACATCTGCCGGGAGCACGGGGAGAAGATCTACTTCTTCTGCGAGGACGACGAGACGCAGTTGTGTGTGGTGTGCCGCGAGGCCGGGGAGCACAGGGCCCACACCGTGCGCTTCCTGGAGGACGCAGCGGGTCCCTACAGGGTAGGAAAGGGGTCTGGGTCATCCCAGAGTGGGTCTGGAATTGGGCTGGACTAAGAGAATCAGAGCAGAGTTGTGGATTCCTAGGGCCACTCTGAAGCTAGATTCTTTCTCCCTCCCAACAGACTCAGGCATGGAAAATCATGTGTTTATGTTTTATGGTTTTGAGTGTGCTCTATGTTGTTTACTTCTGGCCAACAGATAATAGGAGCTCAACATATACCTGTTGAATGACTGAGGGACCAAAACGTGAGTGTGTGTGTCTGTGCAGTGTGTCGGTCAGTGTGTCTCAGGTCTGTATTCGAGGGTATGATTGAACAAACGGCGGGTATATGTGGTAGTG
>NW_007743710.1:1179-3305 GCF_000696425.1 Galeopterus variegatus | reverse complement strand
CATATACCTGTTGAATGACTGAGGGACCAAAACGTGAGTGTGTGTGTCTGTGCAGTGTGTCGGTCAGTGTGTCTCAGGTCTGTATTCGAGGGTATGATTGAACAAACGGCGGGTATATGTGGTAGTACTTACATATTTACAAGTGTGTGCGATGTGTTTGGGTGGGGGTCTGAGCATGCATGGATTTGAGTGTGTTAAGTGTAACTGTTTGAGTGTTCATATTTGTGAATAAATTAGTGTTCACATATGTGCAGGTTGGGTTCGTATATGAAGTACATAATGTTATCTGTCATTAAATGAGTGTAGGCTGGTTTTAGTAGTTTATGTACTGTGTTTTACTACAAGTGGATGTCTGTTTGTGTGGATATCTTAATTTGTTAATTATCATTTGACGGTGACAGTTCTGTATGTATTTTTGAACGTACGTATGTGAACATTAGTGTATGTATACCTGTTCCTAACTCCATTCAAGAGGAAATAATTTTTGAAGCAATTCATAGATTACTTTTGCATTATCCAAGTTTCTCCTCCCCTGTAGAATCACAGATAATTGATTCTAATAACAGGAGAGGGTTGATATTCACACATGTTCTCTTTGGGATGTGCCTAGAACTTGGGATAATTTCAGTGAAAGGCATATCAAGCTCAGGATAGATCCCAGATACCTGGGAAAAGAAATTAGGAAGAAATGAGGACATTTAACTTAAAGATAGGCTAAAGTGGTAAAACGAGCTATACCCTGTGATGGCACATGGATAGGGGGAAAGCCCTGATCAAAATTCTTGGAGCACAAAGCAAGAGGAGCAGGACCCACAGAGTGTGCTGTCGGGGTGCTGAGGGCTCAGCATTGCCAGTTAAGGGAGAGACCCCTTCCTGGGGTCATTGCACACCTGGAGGCAGAGGCCTGGATCAGATGACTCCCCTTAACAAATCATTTTTCCATATTAAGTATTTTATGCTCCTTCTCTTCAGGAACAAATACAGAAGTGTCTCAAGTGCCTAAGAAAAGAAAGAGAGGAGATCCAAGAAATCCAGTCAAGAGAAAATAAAAGGATACAAGTCCTCCTGGTAGGTCATCACCCCTTCCCCAGGTCCCTCTCCTTCCTCGCAGTCCAGTGTCACCCTAACACCAAGGCGGCATAGCACATGGGGCTTTGAAGTCATTCTGAGTTTGAGACCTGACTGACACTAACTAAATGACCTCGAGCAACTCTCTAACTTCAGTTTACTTGTCTGTAAAATGGTGATTAAAGCTCTCTCTGCAGTCTCTGCTTCCATTAAAAAAAATGGTGATTAAACACTGTCACTACCTCATGGAATTGCTTTAAGGATGAAGTAAGATTGTGCCTGTAAAGGGGCTCAGTGCTGTGTGCGTAGCGTGTGCTTCACGGAGGCAGAGGTAGAGTGTCCCCCCCACTTCCTCCTATGGCTCCTCTGAGCTCTGCCTTTTTTGGAAGCTCCAGCAGGTGGTGCTGAGGCCATGCTGGGCAGTCTAGCTCCCAGAAGTGGGATGGCAGGTGGAAGGGAAACCATGCTGCAATTCTAAATCTGTCTGGGGACCGTAAAAGTGAAGTAGGGGGCAGTTCTGATTTTACCACCAAACCTTGGAGGACGTGGGTCTGGGCCAGGAGGGAGATGGGAGTGAAGTAAGGAAAAAGAAGAAAAAGGAAGAGGGGGAGGGGAGAGGAAACTGTTCTCTGGGCTCTCCTCCTGCCCCCTCAGACTCAAGTGGCCACCAAGAGACAACAGGTGATTTCTGAGTTTGCACATCTGAGCCAGTTCCTGGAGGAACAGCAGAGCATTCTCTTGGCACGATTGGAGAGGCTGGATGGGGACATCTTGAAGCAACGGGAGGAGTTTGATCTCCTGGTCGCTGGGGAGATCTGCCGGTTTAGTGCTTTGATAGAAGAACTGGAGGAGAAGAACGAGAGGCCAGCAAGTGTGCTCCTGACGGTGAGGCCTGAACCAGCCCCGTGCCCCCCTGTGCTCTCCCGGGATCTTTGCGTCTGTCCCGTGTCTAACCCATGTCTCCTGCACTCGCACAGCTCTGTATTCCAGCTGGGAAATGGGTCACAGGACCAGGAGACCTGAATTCTAGTCCATGCTTCCCCAAGAGTTCCCTGGTC
>NW_007743710.1:0-644 GCF_000696425.1 Galeopterus variegatus | reverse complement strand
ATGGGTCACAGGACCAGGAGACCTGAATTCTAGTCCATGCTTCCCCAAGAGTTCCCTGGTCACTTTGCCCTCTGGTTTCAGTCTCTCCATCCCACCATCTGTGGAATAGGGAAGATACTTTCCTTAACTGTCCCACTGGGCTTTTGTGAGGACACAACAGTAAAATGGAAGTGGAAACAACACTGAAAACTATCCAGTGCTATGCAAACAAATGTCGGGTGCTATTTCCAGTGCAAACTGTTTGCCAGAACCTAATGTCACCTTCCCCCAGTCAGGAAGTTCTTTGTCTATTCTACTTCCTGGCACTGGAGGAGAGATATTGGGGTCCCAACGAGGCATCAGAAAGGCAGCTGGTTTAGGGGCATGCACTCCAGACTGAGAAACAGGAAACCTTGGTACAGGACTTCCCTTTGCCTCTGACTAGATGGGGCAGGTCACTTCACCATCTGGGTCTATAAAATAAAGGGGTTGGGCTCTGATACCAAAAGCCTGGTAAACCTTAACACTCTGTGACTCTGTGGATCCATTGTCCTTTTTCTGTCCAGAGCTAGGATTATGGTATTTTACCTTTCTGAGTCATAAAAAAAGTGGGAGGGAAAAGCTGGAATCTGAATCCCTGCTCTCTCTCTGTGTCTCCTAGGATA
>NW_007743709.1:15028-18297 GCF_000696425.1 Galeopterus variegatus | reverse complement strand
AGTACTGAGATAGGAAAACCTAAACCTTAATTGATGAACTGCTAGAGGCTCCCTGTGAACAGGTCTGCAAGTTAAAAACCCTAGGGGACCCCTCATCTTTGTAAATCTTATAATCTGTTTGGGTTGTTTCAAGCCTAACAAATCGGTGGGAAGAGATATCTCCAACTCTAGATCATTCTATTGTGCCATGTAGGGAAAAGGAAATACCCAACTCCAGCCTTCTCCAGCTGTCTTGTCCCACCTAACATGGGGGAAAAAAACTGAGACCACTTGTGACGTTCACAGTCAAGGAGCACAGGCTCAATAAAAGACTTAGATTTAATCAAAGGACTACAGAATGCTTTCCATCTCTACATAACTCTTCTCATTATTGAAGGCCTATCATTCACAGTTCCCTTTATCTAGTACATAATTTACTGCCATTATGAAAAAATGACAAGGCATACTAAAAGCAGTTTGAAGAGACAGAGCAAGTATCGGATCTAAACATAGATATGGCACAAATGTAATTATCAGACCAAAAATTCAAAACAATTATGATTAATATCCTAAGGGCTCTAAGGGATAATGTAGACAGCATGTAAGAACAGATGGGCAATATAAGGAGAGAGAAGAAAATTATAAGAAAGAACTTTTAAAAAAGCTAGAGATAAAGAATGCTGTAACAATAAGACTATCTTTAATGAACTCATTAGTGGACTGGAAATGGCTGAGAAAAGAATCTCTGAGCTTGAGGATTTAGCAATAGAAACTTCCAAAACTGAAAAGCAAAGAGAAAAAAAGACTGAAAAAGTGAAACAGATTGTCCAAGAATTGTGGGATAACACACAAAATGAACTAGAAGAGAAGGAGAGAATGAAATATAAGAAATATTTGAAGCAAATAATGACCGAGAATTCCCGATATTACCCATATGAATGTCAGATACCAAACCACAGACCCAGAAATCCAGAAATCTCAGAGAGCACCAGGAAAGATAAATGAAAAAAATAAATAAATAAATACATAAAATAAATAAATAAATAAAAAGAAATAAAGAAATAAAGAAAATAGAAAAACAGAAACAATAAAACTGTGCATAGGTATGATATATTCAAACTGCAGAAAATTGAACATAAACAAAAAATATTTTTTAAAAAAGCCAGAGTGGAAAATAAGATCACATCAGCTATTGATGAGTAAAGATAAGAATTATATCCAACTTTTTCTTAGAAAGCATGCAAGACGAAAGTGCAGTAAAGTATTTAAACTGTTGAGAGAAAATCACATTCAACCTGTAATTCTGTATCCTGTGAGAGTATCAATTCAAAAGTGAAGGAGAAAGAAAGACTTTGTCAGACAAAGAAAAAAAAAATAGGGATTTTTTGCCAGTAAACCTGCCTTGAAAGAAATGTTAAAAGAAGTTTTCAGAAAGAAGGAAATAAATACAGGTCAGGAACATGGATCTACATAAAGAAAAGAAGAACATTGAAAAAGGAATTAGTGAATGTAAATAAAAATGTTTGTTTTGATTATCCTCAATAATTGTATTTATTTTATTATTATTAATTGATATAATTTTGTTCAAAATTATAGTAACAATGCATTCGTTTGTGTGTGCTTAGGTGTATATACATATATATGTGTATGTCAAAAAACTTATGTAAATTTAAGTATAAGTAAAATAAATGACAGTAGTAATACCAAGAAAGAAAAGGAGAGATTATAAATATTTTCTTACTGTAAGGTACTTGCATTATCTGTGAAGCAGAATACCATTATTTGAAAGTAGACTTAGATTAGTTGTAAATTTACATTGCAAACTCTAGGGGAACCACAGTAAAAAAGTAAAAAAGAAGTCTAAGTGATATGCTGAAAAAAGAGAGAAAATTGAATTATACAAAATGTTTAATTAAAACCATGAATGGCAGAAAAATAGTGGAAGACAAAAATAGGAACAAAGGACAAGATCAATAAATTGAAAACAGTAATAACTATAATTGATAGTAATCCTACTATTATCAACAAGCACTTTAAATGCTAATGTTCTAAATACAATAATTAAAAGATAGAAATTGTCAAAGTGAACCAAAGAACACTTTTTAATTGGATTATTTGATTTTTGCTGTAAAGTTAAGATCTTTGTATATTCTGGATACTAGTCCCTTGTCAAATGTGTAGTTTACAAATATTTTCTCCCATTCTGTAGGCTGTCTTTTCACACTGCTGATTGTTCACTTTGCTATGCAGAAGATTTTTAGTTTGATATAGTCCCATTTGTTTATTTTTTCTTTTGTTGTCTGTTCATTTGGATGTTATTCATAAAGTCTTTGTTCAATCCTAAATCTTGAAGTGTTTCCCCTATGTTGTCTTCCAGGAGTTTTAAATTTCCAGGTCTTATACTGAAGTGTATAATCCATTTTTCATTGATTTTGGTACATGGTGAGAGGTACAGATCAAGTTACATTCTTCTACATATGGATGTCCAGTTTTCCCAGAACCATTTATTAAAGAGGCAGTCTTTTCCCCAATGTATGTTCTTGGTGCCTTTGTTGAAGTTCATTTGGGTGTAATTATTTGGGTTGATTACTGGGTTCTCTATTCTGTTCCATTGGTACATGTGTCTGTTTTTATGCCAGTGCCATGCTGTTTTTGTTACTATTGATTTGTAATATAGTTTGAGTCAGGTAGTGTAATGCCTCTGGCTTTACATTGTTTGCTCAGGATTGCTTTGGCTATTTGGGGTCTTTTGTTGTTTCATATGAATGTTAGGACAGCTTTTTCTATTTCTATATCCAGAATATGCAAAGAGTTCAAACAACTTTATAGCAAAAACCCAAATAATCCATTTAAAAAAATGGGCAAAAGAGCTGAGTAGTTGTTTCTCAAGGAAAGACATACAGATAGCCAGCACATTATGAAAAAATGTTCAACATGACTTGTCATCAGGGAAATGCAAATCAATACCACTTTGAGATATCACCTCACCCCAGTCAGTCTGGCTATTATAAAAAAAGACAGAGAATAATAAATGCTGGCGAGAATGTGGAGAAAGAAGACCCTTTCTGAACTGTTGGTGGGACTGTAAATTAGTACAGCCGTTATAGAGAATGGTATGAAGGTTCCTCAAACAAATACAGATAGAACTACCATGTGATCCAGCAATCCCACTACTGGGGACATATGCAGAGGATTGGAAATCATCAGGTCAGATAGATATCTGCCATGATTATTGCAGCTCTATTTACAATAGCCAGGTGATGGAACCAACCTAAATGTTCATCAATGGA
>NW_007743709.1:13000-14008 GCF_000696425.1 Galeopterus variegatus | reverse complement strand
GAGCCAAAGAACAAGACATAAGTATATGTTGTCTACAAGAAGCCCACTTGAAATACAAAGACATATATTTTAAAATTGGAGGAATGTAGAAAGATATAACATGTTAACCCTAATCAAAACAAACCACCACAACGTGGAACTGTCATACACTTTTCAGAAATTCTGGTTTGGAAGCTATATATATAAAAACAACAATACAAGAGGCTTAAGTATCTCCCCCATCGAGGAGGCTAGCCCAAAAGCTGCAAGAGAACTATTCCAATGTGAAAGTGCTTTTCACATCTCTGCATGTATCACAGTTGCTCATGACTTATTGGTTACATCTAGTCATCTGACCAAGCCCTGAATGAACGACTAAGAAAATAGGCCCTACCTATTCATGGGATAAGCTGCAAAGTCACATTGCAAAGGGTATGCAGACAAGGATGGAAAGAATTGTGGTCATTGTTGCAGTCTACCACACTTACAAACTTGCTTTACAATTTCAATAGATTTGTAATAGATTCCTTGTGTTGCAATTTTAATAAATTTCTAATAAGATTTTCTGGGGTTTTTTTCTTGTATAATAATAACCTATAAAAAAAGTAATATTTATACACACTTCTTTCTGTTGGTATGACCTCGTATTCATTTCTATTTTCTTAAAGTATTTGTCTTAACAAGACAATGTTAAGTAATAGTGAAAATAGTGAAAATTAACAACTTTATTAAGAATGCATATACAAATACACACACATCATATTCAAAATAACTAAGTCATTTTACTCGGAATATTTTTATTTCATAAGAATTAATATATCTTAATCATATTTTCTATGTATGAAACATGTATGTATCTATGTATGAAAAGGTGAAGTTAGTGAGAAAAAGGAAATAAACTCCCATAAAACCAAACAAGACACTCATAGGGCAAATGCAATCACTTTTTAAAATTTTACTCTTATTTAAACGTTTATAAATTTAATAAATTGTTTATGTTGGCAAATTTTATGTCCTCATAAATGGTAA
>NW_007743709.1:11007-12613 GCF_000696425.1 Galeopterus variegatus | reverse complement strand
ATTGTCTTAAGAATGATAAACCAAAAGAAAACATTGTTGATTTCCTTTGAAAAATATATATTTATGTCAGAATTTCTGACCTGAGTTTAGGAAGTTTTATCAAATAGTGTGCTCTTTTCAGATAATTTGTCTTGTTATAAATGCATAGCTAATATATCACATAAAGAATTCATATTTGTGAAATATAATTGAAATAGAGTAGGATGCCAGAATGAAAGATTAACAATAAAATTGATTGTTTAGTCCATCATTCATCCTATTAAGGATGCTACTTTGATGAAATAAGTATAAATATAAATTTTCACAAAATGTTCATACGGTTTAGGTTGATTTATTATACAAACACTTTCAAATTATTATTTAAAGAAGATAATAAAATTGTTTTAACGGCTGAGCAATAACTATAATACAAAAACTCATGTCTTAAATAATCACTGCAATGTTATGATCATACTGTACTTAGTTACATGATTTAAGATTAAAGAATTTCAAACCCAGAAATGGTGGGTAGCTACCAAATTAACCCTCAACTACTCGGTACCACCCCCAAACCCAACTCCACTGTGACAGCCAAGATTCTAGGATAATAACATACATAAGATCACAAGAGCCGAAAGCTTTAGCTGTCAGAATGTTATGACAATTCATTTTACTTATAGTAGCCCTAATGCTATTGGTATTAGGTATTGACTTTTCAACATACAAGTGCATTAGTTTCCTGCAGCAGCTGTAACAAAATGTTAAAAAGTTAGTGTCTTAAAACAGCACACTTTTATTATCATACAGTTCTGGAGATCAGAAGTACAAAATCAGTCTCATGGTCCAAAGCCAAGGTGTCAACAGGGCTAGTTCCTTCTGGAGTCGCCAGAGGAAAATTCCTTTTGTTACCCTTCTCAGCTTTTGGAGGCTGTCTTCATTTCTTGATTTGTGGCCTTTTTCTACATCTCGAAAGTGAGAAGCAATGCAACATCTTAATTTTGTTACCCTTCTCAGCTTTTGGAGGCTGTCTTCATTTCTTGATTTGTGGCCTTTTTCTATATCTTGAAAGTGAGCAGCAATGCAACATCTTATCTCTTTTCCTCCTTCTATCACCAAATCTTCCTTTTGCTTTCCTTTTTAGCCACATTGCCTCTGTGTTTCCTCATCAAAAGGACCTTGTTATATTGGGTCCACTCCGATAATCCAGGATTATCTCTCATTCCTCGAATCCTTAATGTATTCACATGTGCAAAGACCTGTTTGCCATATAATTTACATATTTACAGGTCCCAGGGATTAGGACAAAGACATCTTTGGGGCCCTTATTCAGTTGATCACTTCAAGGATTTTGAATTTTTTACCATTCTCCTCTCAGCACAAGAGCCAAGGAAAGAATTTGATTAAAATATCACTTTAACATGGACTTTTCTGGGATTCATTTGTTTATGAGCAAAATTGATAATCATTATTTATAGTTATAGGCATAAAAGTATATGGCCAGTCTATATTTTTATTTACATCTAAAAGTGTTCTCAATTTTAATTCTTAGTAATTTTACCCTCAAATAATCTATGTTTTATGCTAATAGTGTCTCCAGTAATGTTTATTTCTGTTTTTCATTTACATC
>NW_007743709.1:7339-9751 GCF_000696425.1 Galeopterus variegatus | reverse complement strand
AATTTGTTTATGAGCTCTAGGAGATTTTTGGTAGAAGTTATGGATTTTTCTAAATGCAGGATCATGTCATCTGTGAGCAGTGGCAATTTGACATTGTCTTTTCCAAATTGGATGACTTTTATTCTTTCTCTTGCCTGATTGCTCTGGCTAATACTTCCAACACTTACTGCAGGGCTTCTGTATGCGTTATTCTACTAGAATGAACTTCTTCCCTTGTGCTCTGTTAGCTATTGATGCATCCTTTAGATAAAGGTTTGATAAATGTTGACATAAATTAAATTTTTAAAATATTGTTTACTTTATACAGATTTTTAAATATAAAAATTAAATGCATAGTGTGTCATGGAAATAAAATATCTTCTAGTGGGGTAAACAATTTTGCCATATTTGACTTAATTTTCTATCTTCAAAAAGCAAAAGCATAAACATTTTTCAAAGTAGATTTTGACCAAAAGAATGTTTTGAACTTTTGATGAATTATTATGTTTAAAATTAAAAACATAAATTATAGTTCCTTAAGAGGTATAACTTTTAACTGCAACTGTGGAAGAACAGATGTAATACTATTAGTTACTGAATTTGTAATATATAATCTCACTATATGTTTTGAGGAAATAGACTATTGTGGAACTATAACTGCTATAAAAATGTTTTTAGTTAACATTTTTGAAAGTTAAGAGGTACAGATGTATTATTTTCCATAAATGGATTAGACAAGATTTTTTGCATAAGTATAAAATTGAAGATAGTACTGCTATTGCAATTAATTTGCATATATATATATATGTATGTATATATATGTCTTGCTACTGACACGCTCATAAATCCCGTAAAGCAATATTGGTGCATGTCCCCCATAAATCAAGTGGATATGGCTCACAAAATTGTCAATTCCTTTATAACCTCATGATAACTTACAAAGTGGCTGTTACTCTTTGGTAAGAATAACCATGGTTGATAGGATTTATGAATGATCTATATGACCATGGTATATTGGCAGTTATACCTGCTGTAGATATTTTATCTTCTATTATAACCCTTAAAACAACACATTTTCATGGGACTTGAAATAGCCATGTCTAAATTCATAAGAATTTACTTACTATGGTTGTACTACTTTATTATATAAAGTATTATATAAGGAAGTTACAGACTGAATGACAGTTAATGTACACAAATGCATATAATAGATGCTAATTAATTTATTATTATTATTATTATTATTATTATTAATGACAGTTAATGTACACAAATGCATATAATAGATGCTAATTAATTAATTATTATTATTATTATTTTACTTTGCATTGTGGTCTGTACCATGAGGATACACCAGGCAACATTAAACATTTTAACTTTCTTCTGCAACATTGTATGTGTGTATGCACGTGTTTTTAACTGCAAAAAAAAAAAAAAACAATAAAATGATGCACAGTATATTCTGGTTGACATATGTGTCTTGTTTGAAATGAACTGGAATGGCAAGTGTGACCAAACTGTTGACACTTTATTTCAAAATATTTTATTCCATTTCTTTTTTACAGACATAATTCACTTATAAAATAAATATATCAACAAAACATTGTTTATATCCTCCGAAAATATTGAAACATTACTTTGGTACCTTTTGTGGTGAGTTTCTACAAAATGAAGTTAGGCTTGATTTTCATGCTTTTGTGATTAATCAAATAATTAAATACAGTATATCTACAGAAGTTTGTGAAGCATGGTTAAGGGGTACATGTGAACCTGTAGTGCAAAGTTATCCAAAAATTCAGGGCATAAATATGTGGCTATAAGGCAAGAGACTAAATTGATTATCTCCTTACTTTTAAAATATAATTTCAGTTCAAAAACTGAAACTGTTCTAATTAATACTGACAGGTTATAGTTAAATAATTATCTATATAAAAGTTCAAATGTTTTATGTCAAATACACACAAAATTCACATAATTATTTAGCACATAAATACTAAAGTACTTTCCATTGACAAGATTGATAAGATTTTCTGGAATAGTTTAATCCAGTGGTTTTAAATGTGGGCTGCAAATTAAAATCATGTGTGCAACATTAAAAGTTATACTGATGCTAATAATCTCCTCCTAGACCTACTTACTCCATCAGTCATTGAAGGTATATTATTATTTGGTTAGATGTTTATATTATCAATATAACACAACTGGATGTTAAAAAAAAAAAAAAAAACTTTTCAAATTAGTCTAATATACAGCCTGGAGAGGTTACACAGGTTTAGTTTTCTTAGAGACCACTTCCAGATATGTGGATGAGTTTTAATCCCTTCCCAACTGAACACAAACGTTTTGCTAATGAGAAAGTAAAGTAAACATAGGAAGAAAAAATCAAATACTCACCGGAATTCATAATATGTCAATATCCTGTTTCTAAGTGTG
>NW_007743709.1:5425-6814 GCF_000696425.1 Galeopterus variegatus | reverse complement strand
AGTACAGTGGGTATTTGTGCTTAGTTTTGGAATCTTTGCAGAACCAATACAAGATGCTATATTTAGATATGTTCCATAGTTATATTAAGTTAAGCTTTATAAAGACTGATTTATTTGCATGTAAATTTGAGAAATTATAGGAAAGAATAACTAACTGATATAGCTCACAATAATCATTTCCCCCAAAATCATGTTTCATTGTGAATAGTAACAAATTCAGAAAAAAATATATATATTCATTTCAAATTATTTATTATGAAATTATCAAAATGTTGACATATTCTCTTAGGAATATTGACATTTTAAAAAAAGCTTCTCTCTCAACTTAAAAACACAGGGTAAAAGATAATTTATGCATTGTGTTGTTAGCTTGAGAAAGGAAAACTGCTAGATCGGTATAGAGTTTGATAAGCAAACTAAATCTCCTATTACAACAAAAAGTAGATTTTGCTTTGTTAGGTTTTTTTATGGTCTATTGCTGGTGATACTGTCATAAAGTTCTCCAAGATCTAAAATAGGCTTTGAATTTCTTCTGCTTCAGTAGCAAGTCTATTAATAGGATGGGCAGAGAATTGTAATGCTTCATTGCTTTCAGCTGATGGAGGGGAATACAAGGACCTCTTACCTTCAAAGTGCCATTGAAGCAAAATTCCCTCAACTAGACATCCAGGTTTGGATTAAGGTAAAAATAGGCTTTCCTATTTCCTTCAAGGGCTGAGGAGAATGCATATCTCTTTTAACAAATGCAAATATTTTAGCAATTTAAATTTTTGAAACAATTTAAATTGCTTCAATTAAAAAAGAATGGTGCGATTGTGTACCTAGCATTTATAACCAACTGTGAACTACAATTTGAATGTAAATATGAAGTAGCTACATTGTGGACCAATAATGTTTACTATAAGATAAATTCTAAATTATATAGGCTACAAACTTTCCCATTTTTTCTCAAAATATTGTACAATGGCATTCAAAAATAGTCATTTAGACTTAAAGTATTTAGCAAATATTTTCGCTTGAATAAATATAATTTTTTAAGCACCAATTCACATATTATGAACTATTTTGATATACAAAAAATAATGTGGAGATTCATGCATCAAAACGATGTCAAATTTAAGTTTGTTTCCAAAAAGGTAGTTTTATACTTATTTTTATGTGAAAATATCATAAATAATTTGAGAAAATTAATTTCCTTTTTATACACTACTTTATATAAGTAATTAATTCAATCTATTTAATAACTTTAGAGTTTTTGGTGTTTTCTTTAGAACTTTGACCAAAATGTACTAGGTTCAGAACAGAGAATAGTTTGTTTGCAAAATAGTAAACTAAAAATTTTAAATTGGCAGTACAAGGAAAAATTTTATGAAAATAGAATAGATCACA
>NW_007743709.1:3980-5368 GCF_000696425.1 Galeopterus variegatus | reverse complement strand
AAACTAAAAATTTTAAATTGGCAGTACAAGGAAAAATTTTATGAAAATAGAATAGATCACAATGGAAAAAAAAGGAATGATAATAAAATTCTTTGAATCATGTAATCTGACATAGACAGACACAATTTATCTTTTAAAATGTAGATGTACACACATGCACACACACCATGTGTTTGCAGAATATACTTGATTGTTTATAGTGAAAGCATATCAGAAAGTGGTATAATTTCAAGAAATCTTAAGATATCAAAAATAACTTTTTATCTCTAATAATCCTTATATCATTTTATGAAAATATAGTGATTGATAAACAAATAACTATATTGTTAAATTGACTTAACACCAATTGCAGAACTCTCCGAATTCTTAAATATATTATTGACTAGTGTATTAGTTTCCTAATGCATCAGCAGAGCTGTATGCTTTGTGGAGGCTCTAGAGAAGAATCTTTTTTTTTTGGCCTTTTTCAGATTTTTGCAGCTATCTGTAATTCTCAGCTTGTGGCTGCATCATTTTGACCTCTTTTTCCATCAGGAAATATCTTTCTCCAACTCTGACCTTGTTCTTTCTTTCTTTTAGAGATTCGTGTGATTACATCAAGCCCATCTGAATATTCCAGGATAATCTTTCTATCTCAAGCTATTTTAGTTAAGCACATCTACATAGTCTTTTGCCAGGTATGGTAACATGTGTACTGGCTGTAGGAAGTAGAACATGAATATTTTTGATGGTGCATTATGTTACTCATGGCAACTAGTGAACAATAAAAAAAAAATCAGGATAGAGCAATCATTCTAAAGTTTATACTGAGAGGCAAAAGATCTAGAATAGCCAACACAACACTGAAGGAGAAGAACTGAGTTGAAGAACTGACTACCTACTTCAAGACAACATGAATCTTCAGCAGTCAAGACCTTGAGGTATTGGCAAAAGAATCGACAAATCTAGGGAACACAGTAGGAACCTAAAAATAGCTTTACATAAATATGCTTAACTAATTTTTGGCAAAAGAGCAAAGGCAATGCAATAGAGAAAAGATAGTCTTTTCAACAAATGGTGATGGAACAACTGGACATCTACATTCAAAAAATGAATCTAAACTCAGAACTTACACCTTCCCAAAAATTAACTAAAAATAGATCATAGACATAAATGTAATGTGCAAATTATAAACTCCTAGAAGATAGCATAAGAGAAAACCTAGATGACCTTGGGCAAAGTGGCAACTTTGTAAATGCAAGGCCAAAGGCATAATACATGAAAGAAATAATTAATAAGCTGAAATATCCAAGTCACAGACTGGGAAAAAATATTTGCAAAAGACATATCTGATAAAGGACTGTTGCCTAAAATATACAAAAAAAAAAAAAAAAAAAACTTTTAAAACT
>NW_007743709.1:2274-3604 GCF_000696425.1 Galeopterus variegatus | reverse complement strand
TACTGATGATAAATAAGCATGTGAAAAGGTGTGCAACATTGGGAAATGTGAATTTAAAAAATGGCCATAACACTGACAACACAAAATGCTGATAAGAAGGTGGAGCAACAGGAACTCTCATTCGTTGCTGATGGGAATGCAAAAGCCATACAGCCACTTTGGAAGACAAAACTAAATAAACACTTACCATCCAATCCAGCAGTCACACTCTGTGGTATTTACCCAAATGAGCTGAAAATTTATGTCCACAAGAATATCTGCACACAAATGTTTCTAGCAGCTTTATTTGCAATTGCTTAAACTTGGAAGCAACCAATAAGCCCTTCATTTGGTGAATGTATGAATAAATTGTGGTATATCCACTTAGTGGAATATTATTCAGCACTAAAAAGAAATGAGCTATCAAGCCATGAAAATATATGGAGGAAACTTAAATGCATACTACTCAGTGAAAGAATGTAATCTGGAAAACCTACATTCTGCATGATTCCAACCGACTATAAAGTATTGTGAAAAGATGACTATGGAGACAATAAAATATCAGTGGTTGTGGGGAAAAAAAGATGAATAGGCAGAACACAAAGGATACTTAGGGCAGTGAAACTATTACACTATGACGCTGTAATGGTGGATACATATCATCGTACACTTGTCAAAACCTATAGAACGTACAACACTAAGAGTGAACTCTAATGTAACCATAGGGATGTTATTATACTTAGGTAATAATGATGTGTCGATGTAGGTTCAATAGTAAAAACAAACATGGGCCCCCCCCCACAAATATAGTCTCCCCACTGCCACCATCCCACACGACTGACATTTTTTTCTCAATATTTCTAACAAGAATAGTTACGATGTTCAAAATATGGGGCCAGTTGGGTTATGTGGTACCTAATGTCGAGTAGAGAGTGAACATCAATTCTTTGTAGATGCAAAAGTGGTCCTGGTATTGTTTTACCAAGGGATGCCCTTTGCTTGGAAACCTACATTCAATACCAGAGGCACGCAAAACAAGGCCTCAGGGATAGTAGTTCTGAGAAAGAAGAAAGCAGCACATTGGTTTCCGGCAGCCAGAGCCTTTGCTTTGTGTGGTATAATTTGTACTGCTTGACCTTTATTATTCTGGACACTTAGAAAAAAACTCTGACTAGAGAAAACATTTCTTTAAAGAGCAGATGTTTGGGCCAGCCCGTGTCTCACTCGGGAGAGTGTGGTGCTGATAACACCAAGGCTCCGGGTTCGGATCCCATACAGGGATGGCCGATTAGCTCACTTGGGAGAGTGTGGTGCTGATAACACCAAGGCTCCGGGTTCGGATCCCATACAG
>NW_007743709.1:0-1387 GCF_000696425.1 Galeopterus variegatus | reverse complement strand
TGGGAGAGTGTGGTGCTGATAACACCAAGGCTCCGGGTTCGGATCCCATACAGGGATGGCCGATTAGCTCACTTGGGAGAGTGTGGTGCTGACAACACCAAGTCAAGGGTTAAGATCCCCTTACCTAAATAAATAAATAAAGAGCAGATGTTTCAACAGCAAATGGATACAAAACACTTAGAGAGATTCAGTTTCACTTCATCTAAAAAATTGTTTTGATTGCAAATTAAAGATTTATATGGCAACAATAAAGTGCTACTTAAGAAAATCCCATAATCAGATATGTAAAGTGAGAAACAGTTTTATTGGAATTCACTAACTCATTTTTGTTGGAGTCCACTAGTTTGTATTTTTAATAAATGCCCATATTTGAAATATAACTAGCCTTTCTGTTAGAAATATCATGAATTGTTGATCTGATGATATAAAGACTCTCATCCTTTAACTGTACCCATTTTACATAATAAAACATAAGTTTACATCTTATTATAAACTCAGTGTCAGAACTGTTGTCACTGTTGATTTTATCGTTATGGTAGACTGAATGTTTAAGCCTTGCAGTTTAAATGTTTATTGATATTTACTAATGTAAAAATTACACAACATTGAGATATATATGTTATGAAAATACATGTCAGAGGAATAATTAGACAAAGCGGATGTCTTTTATAAAGAACTGACTAACAGCCGATTTAATTTGGTTTTATATGGGATACTGTGGCCTGCAGATGGGTGCAACATGGAACAGAATTTATGGCAGGAAAAAATATATATATAATAATTGGATCATGTCATAAAAGAATGGGGTGTACTCACATATGCATGCAGGCAGGCCATCAGTGTAGAAATTCAAGATTTTTCAGGTAATAGTCTCTGACAGCAAACTCTCATTCTGGTGAATGCTACACTTTCAAATACACTTACTGTAGATAGATCCAATCCCACTCCCTTAACCAAACCCTGAGTCTTTATTCAGATAAATTATTGCAAGCAATAGACAAAGCAATATGATACAAGAATGAATCACTGAACTCCACATGACAGAGTGCTCTTCAACTGGGTGTAATCAATGGTAGGAAATTTGGTTTGTAAAGCCATAGTTAAATCTATCAATTGGGGTACTTTCCATTCTATCCTCATTCATCATATTTAGATTGAATTTAGATTGAATATTTAGATTTAGATTCCATTAAAGTGATATTTCAAATGATTTCCAATTATTCATGTCATTTTGAATTCTTTTGTATGGCAATATAAATCTAAATATTCAATCTAAATTCAATCTAAATATGATGAATGAGGATAGAATGGAAAGTACCCCAATTGATAGATTTAACTATGGCTTTACAAACCAAATTTCCTACCATTGATTACACCCAGTTAAAGA
>NW_007743708.1:23473-23781 GCF_000696425.1 Galeopterus variegatus | reverse complement strand
TAGTTATATTGATGCAGAAAAAGCATTTGACAAAATTCAATTCCCATTTATAAGAAAAGTTTTCAGCAAACTAGGAATAGAAGGAAACTTCCTCAACCTGATAAAGAGTATCTACAAAAAAAAAAAAAACCTATAGTTAATGTCAAACCTAATGAAAGACTGAATGCTTTAAGATGTGGTACAAGGATATCGGACCTCACAACTTCCATTCAGCATAGTATTAGAAATCATAGCCAGGGGCCGGCATGTTGGCGCACTGGATAGTGCGCCGCTTGGGAAGCGCGGCGGCGCTCCCGCCCGAGGGTTCG
>NW_007743708.1:22362-22643 GCF_000696425.1 Galeopterus variegatus | reverse complement strand
TATCTCCACAGACCCCTCAAGATATTCCAGTAATAATAAAGGAATAATACTATGAACAACTTTATGCACCTATATTCAGTAATTTAAATGAAATTTTAAGATTTCTTGAAAACCACAAACTACCAAAACTGACTGGAGATGAAATAATCTAAGTAGTCCTGTAACTAGTAAGGATAGTGAAATTGTGGCTAAAACCCTTCCAGAAAAGAAAATCTCCAATTCCAGGTGGTTTCACTTGTGAATTATGCTAATCATTTTTAAAAATAAGAATTCCAGGGCCG
>NW_007743708.1:18630-19090 GCF_000696425.1 Galeopterus variegatus | reverse complement strand
TAATTTATGAGGCCTTCTGCCTTAGTCAGGGATATTGCCAAGTAGGTTTGCTGAGCCTCCTTGTAGAAAATGCAGAACCTGCAAAATGCAAATAGCTCAATTTACCATGGCTTGTACTCAAGGCAAAGTATATAATAAATGGCTTCATTTTCATCAGATATGCAAAAGGTCAACATCTACAGCAAAGACAAAAGGAAGAGGTATGTATCTTAGAGACGAGCTCACTGCTCCTTTAAGAAGGGAATTCTCGATGGTGTGTCAACTGGTGACTCACAGTGTGTTTAGTTTTTCAGGCCTGTCTCAGATGGGGAGAGCGCAGCTCTGCTCAGAGGCCCAACCCTAAGTAACCTTCGCTATTTCAGGATCACTGGAGTTTGTTCAAAGTGAGTCTACACTGTCGAATTCCCCATTATTCCCTTCAGAAGCAGCCCTGGGCAAGTGGCGATACCAATCATGTTGG
>NW_007743708.1:9796-17679 GCF_000696425.1 Galeopterus variegatus | reverse complement strand
GAATTCCCCATTATTCCCTTCAGAAGCAGCCCTGGGCAAGTGGCGATACCAATCATGTTGGTGCCCAGGGGTCTAGAACTCAGGCCAGCACTGGGTTGGAATTCACCACTGATTTATGGGATGGACCATACATTTATACTGACCAAGCTCCTAGACTTACGGCCCCTGGACATGTCCCACATTTAAGTCAGCACCAAGAGCACAGCCTTGCTTCTCTGTACATAGATCTCCCAGTTTTCCTGTTTGTTCATAGCAAAGGTTCATTTTTTAAAAGCTGAGAAAGCTACATGCGGAACCGTAATTACAAACACCTTTTGAGGATCCATGCCACTGTGAGGCCATGTTAACTTCAAAGTCTTTGGCTATTCTCCCCATTAATATTTTTAATACATACAAGAAATTCCACGCCATCGGAAGCTGTTCCCCAAAAGCATCAAGATTCTCATCATCTGAGCTTTACCAGTCAAAATGGACCCTCAAGGCATGCTTTCTAACCGGGATGGCCAGAGCAGAGGCCAAGTGACCCTCGGGGTGGAACCCCCTCCTCCATGGCAAGAGCTCACATTCCAAACAAACACTAACTCCAACAGAGGTTTCAAATGTCTCAGCGTCTTTGGATTTCATTGATAGGAAATGAACAAAGTATAAGATTAAGTGTCTAACTGGACACATAAGATTTCTGAGAGATACACCCACCAATCAATATATGGCAGGAGAGGCATTTTTCTTGGCACTGGCTCTGTGTCGTGGTTAAGCACATGCAGGACCACCTGGATGTGATCCGTGCAGCTCTGTATTAAAGTTCAACCAATGTGGGAGGGGAGAGGGTCAAGGACCTCACGCTCTTCCCAGGACTGAGGGTCCACAGACTATGCATCTGTCCAGGGGGTGCGTGTTACAGCCCAGGAAGACCCACAGCTCGGGGAACTCCTCCTCACTTCGGGGGGGCTCTTCACTCATTGTCGTCTGGGATTTCCCGGAGCCCTTGGCTGTGGCGAGTTCGCCCGCTGATTTCCAGCAGGGCCTGGGCCTCGGGGTCCGTGTCGAGGATGCTCTTGCTGCTCTTGGCCTTGGGGAGAACCGCAGAAGGACAGGTGTGATCGATGGCATGCACAGAGATGAGTGGCTCCCAATAACCAAGAACAAGCAGAAAAGGGGGTGGGCTCCAGTCCCCTCTGAGGCCCCTCCCGCCCTGGGATTCAACCACTGGGAGCTTATGGGGTGTTGTAGGAGGCCTAAAGACGACTCACAGAACCCAGAACCCAGGAACTGGGAGGAAGCCCAGCCCCTGCTCCCCCTGCAGACAGACAGGGAGAGCCAAGGGTCCCCCACCCCGGCTAAGTTCACAGCTTGGGCGGGTCCCCGCTTCCCAGGGCCATTCTTCTCAACCACCGTGAATCCCAGACAAGACTTCCAGCTGTGCACCTACCCGTATCCCCCAAGGCCAGCAGCAGCTGCCAGAAACAAATCTGGAATAAACTCTCTCCAGCCAGAGGAGTAAGAGGGGTAAAGCCAAGTAAACGGAGAGAGGCCTCTGCACTCAAGGTCCCCACCAGGTCGCAGAAGCCACGTTCCACTCACCAGCTGCGCCTCGGGGACGTCCCCGACCGCCCACACCTCCATCCTGTCAAACTGGAAGTTCTCCTGGGCGGACAGCTGCGGGCTGTTGTACGTGGTACACGTGGGCTTGGCTTTGCTGTGTCCTTTCCCAAAATCGACATCCACCCAGAGCCCAAAGTACTCGTGCTGGCCTCCCATGCCCTGCGAAGGAGGCAGCAGAGGATGGCATCATAGCCGCTCCCAGCCCACAACATCCCACATGCCAGGCTGCCCCTTGTCCGCCCAAGGCAGGGGCAGATGAGCGGTGAGTGCGATTTCCTTTCCTCCTTGACTGTGAAATGCAGATGCTGCAACTCACTTGTCCAGTTCCAAGTTGCTAGAACAGTCCCTGATTCCCCAGTGCACACCCCCAGCTCTTTCTCAAGAGGCTGTGCTGGCCACAAGCACAAGTGACAGCAGAGAATAAAATAAAAACACAGACCACCGGGTACAGACACCCGTGGAAACGGAGAGGTGAGCACAGAAGCTGATGCTGCAAACCCCTGGGTCTGGGCCTCGTGCCCCACCTGTTTCCAGGCAGGGACCGTCATCCATACATAGAAAGGAAACTAAGCTTAGGGCAACTCAAACCCCCATTCTTTCCAGCACATGGTCTCACTGCTCGGCTCTAAGCTGGTGGCCGATGAGAACGGGACAGCTTCTCAACCTCATTCCCTGACAACCTTCTCTCGCCGCCCCCCACATTGCCCCCACCCCCCACCCCCCATGCCAGGTGTGAGGCAGGCAGCGATGCCTAGTGACAGGCCTGGCACCAACACCGTCTCAAGCCACAAAGGCCACAAACAGATCACCTGAGAGGCAGGAAAGTGGTCTGCATTCACCACATGCATGCACACCATTGAAAAGCCGCAGGGAGGCTTCGTCCTTCCCTAAGGGAAATCCTGTCCTAGCTGCCGCTGCTCCCAGCACTGAGAAGGGGGCAGAAGGAGCTGGACGTGTCACGTACATGCAGCTAGACCCCCCGCAGCTCCCCCATCTGTGGAGGGGCCGAGCATTAGGACCGACTCCAGCGCAGAATCCTCTCCAGGCCCTTACCAGTCCATTTGGGATCGTCTGCTGTCCATGGTTCAAGTACATGTAGTGGTCGTTGTAGCCTGTGTGCATGTACACCGCCATGCTGGGGGAGATGGAGAACAGGAAGCATCTGTCATCCCCTGAAAGTGGCCAGAGAGCAAAACAAACACGGTCACCATGTCAGAGCTGGGCACAAAGACAGCAGGAAACATGAGGGAGCTTTGGCTGAGACGACAGCGCAGCAAGACCTTCCTGCCATCTCCAGGTATGCCCTAAACTCCTGACATCTGGAAGTCAGCAGCCTGGGGATCAGGACAGGTCCCAGACCCCATGCAGGACAAGCCTGACAGCTGCCCAGGGGCCAGGGTGGATGAGCTGGAGGTTTGGGATTAGGATGACAGCTGGTAAGGAATATGACCTCTGTTTCAGGACATCTTTTAGCTCTGGCCAGGAAAAGCAGAGATCAGAACTCTGCCCACTGTTTGCCTGCCAAGCACATCAAAATTGGAAAAAGCAGGTCTCCCTTTAACTCATGAGGAAGGGGAGAGTTCCCACCTGAAAGAATGCACCATGCAAGAGAGAGAAAACCTGAGGGTGCAGAGCTGCCCACAGGGCACGACCTGCTGGGAAGGGAAGAGAGCTGGGCACACGTGCCGCTAAAAGAAAACTACTGGTCAAAACTCTGGAAATGGGCAGGGTCCCAAGTCTCTGAGCCCCTCATTCCATAAGCACACTCAGCACTGGGGGTGGGTGGGTGTGGAGATGAGCCCATGCCTCACCCTCAGGGAGCCCCAGTGAGGGAGTCATGGGAGAGGCGCTCCCCACAGCGTCTGCCTGCCTCAATATTGATGTTGTGAAGGTCACATGACTGCCAAAATAAGCCGTGGAGGCCTGCAGAGGAGCTTTTTGGGGGGCTTCTGTTAGGTGGGAAGGAAGTCCTGAGAAGCAGACTGGGAGCACGAACATGGAGGACAGACGTGAAGGGGATCTGAGGGCTGAGGGCCTCAGGGGAAGGAGGATGCTCTGCAGAGAACAGCTGAAGCACACCCGTGGCCTTCAGGCCTCACAGGCCTGTGGGGTGGCCTCTGTGGCCAGGGTCGGGGAGGCTCCTGGAAGCGGCACATCAGCCAGACTCCCAGGTCAGGAGGGACATCCTGAGACAGAGCTGGCTGGGATGAGAGCCACTCATGGAAGACAGACCCTGTGCAAGGACAGCAGGGGCCCTCTAGTCCCACCGGAGGGTTTGTGTCAGGAGGGGGAAGAAGGGCGATTAGGCCAGAAGGTCAACTAGAACTGCACACTGGAGGGGCTTTACTCCCAACAAGAGTCCCTGGTCTGCTTCATTGGTTTGGGCAGGTTTAGATAAGAACTGCCAGGGCACACCCTACTGCACCCCACCCCTGCACTGGCCTTTGGAGAAGCATCACTGTGCTGTGCAATCCTGGCCCAGATGCCAAGCAAGGTGACAGAGACACAGAGAGCAAACCCCTCAGCTGTGATGGGCCCACATTCTGGTCAGCCTCGGGTCTGTTCTCAGTGGGGAAGGCCATGGAGGGGAAACATTACTCGCTAGGATACAGGGGCAAGGTTACCTGCAAAAAAATGTCAAGCCAATAGTGGGGGCTCCTTATCTAATTCTCATAGTAGCGACACCCAGCCATTCAGTGACCACCACCCAGCACTAAACAGCTGACGAGCTATCTGCCCATACAGTGCAGTTCATGTCATTATGGGAGGTAAGCATCAGGCCAAGGGCCAGTGCTGGGACTTGAAATCCTACTGCTCAATCCGAAGCCTCAGATCTTTTCAGCCACAGCACAGAAAACAAGAAAAAGTGAAGTGATGCCCATGGCTGTTACATCGCTTAGTGCCTCAGAGCTTAGAGTTATCATCTCCAGGACCGACAGACAGAACACTCTGAACCTGACCCAAAGCCCAGGGATCTGCGCCACCGTGGTGCAAGGCTGCCCTCTGCTGGAATTTCCTCCTCATGTCTCAGAACAGAAGGAGCTCAAGTTTGAAAACTTGGGCATTGTATCTTTCCACTATCCTTCAGGAAGATTAAATCTGCTTGTTAATAAAACATGAAGACTCAGCAGAGTCAACTTGAAGTTAATATTAAAGGAGCTGGAGGAAGCAGAAGTTTTACCTATAATGATTCTTAGGATTTTTTCATATCCCAAAGCAGAGAGCCTCCAGCTGCACAGTGAGACAGGGCTACCGGTAATTTCCCCACAGCCTCGAGGCCAGGCTGGCAGGGGAAGGTGCCCCATTCCGGTGACACTGTGGCAGGGAGACATGGGGGTGCAGAAAAGAGCTCACGCAGTAGACTTGGGGCCACTATCCCTGAAAGGCTGCTTGCAAGGTCGGCTCTTGGCTGGTGTCTGGGAACTTGAATTTGGGAGGTTCCTGCCACTCTCTAGCTGGTTCGAACAGCTCACTACATCTACGCTGTGCAAAAAGGCATGGCTTGTGCCAAGCACCCACTTTCCTCCTGGGAGTCAGAAATTCTGGTACATCACTCAGAGGGGCCTCTCTGGTCAGCCTCCAATAAAAACTCTAGGCACTGAGTCTCTTGTGGGCTTCCCTGGTAGAGAATATCTCATATGTGTTGTCACAGCTCATTGCTGGGGGAATTAAGTACATCCTCTGTGACTCCACTGGGAGAGGACCCATGGATGCTTGTGCCCGGTTTCCCTGGACTTCAACCACGCACCTTTTCCCTGGGCCGACTTTGCGTCCTTTCCCAAATAATAATAAATCATAGCTAACAAATCATAATAAATCATAGCTAATAAATCATAGCTGTGAGGGCAACTATACGCTGAGTTTGTGAGTCCTTCTATGAATCACTGATGTGTGGGTGGTCTTGGGGACCCCCATCACAGTGGGGAAGGACTTGGGAGCAGCAACTGTTTTAAAGATCTGGAACATTCTGAAACCTAGAAATAAATCAAATCCTAGAAACAAGAGGATCTCAGGAATAGAGGTACCCAACCCTTCACCTAATGATTTCTTCCAACCATCCCAGGCAAATGGCCACCCAGCCTCTGCTAAAAGCCCTCCAGGAATGGCAGCTCTCCACCGGACAGTTCCCCCGTGGCCTCCAGAAGCTCTGCCTACTGGAGGGAAGAGAGCAGCAATTCCAGTGACGTGTGGTCAGATAGAGGACACATGGAAGTACATGGCCTTTGCATGGTTAAGGAGGCTTCCTGGAGGAGGTGACCCTGGGCTGAGTCCCAACAAGGAGCTGAGTGTGCAGACAGGTGGCAGAGCAGAAAGAGCAGTGTGTGCCAAGCCCCGTCAATGAGAGAGTTGGGCCTGTTCTGGAAACTGCAGGTAGTTCAGTAACACTGAGCTCAGAGCACAAAGGGACAGGAGTGGGTAGTGAGGCCAGAGCCCCGGACCCTTTTGCCATGACATAAGGTGCACTGCCCTGAGGGCAGGGGGGTCTGCTCGAGGGTTCCTGGGAGGTGAGCAGCATGTCAGATTTGCCAGGGTGAGGCTGACAGCAGAGGCCAGGCAGAAGGTGGTAGAGGCCAGGCAGAAGCTGGCAGCGGTAAGGCCACTGAGAGAAAGAGACAGAGGAGAGAGATGGGAGGGCCGCAGGCAGAATCCAGTGAGCTGGTGTCCCACAGGGCCACGAGGCCTTTCTCCCCTGTCTCTCGCATCTCAGGATCATGGGAGGTCCCCGGATCCTCCCGTTCCACTGAGCCGGCCTAAGGAAGGACTCACTGGGAGGACCCCTCCCCAGAACACCAACAGCCAGGCTGCTCTGTTCAGCTCACAGCCGTGAAGCTGGGGCTCATCTGGTCTCTGTTAGAGCCGTGACGGCCCTCCATGTCACAGCCACCGGCCCCCGAGGAGCCCTACTAAGAGCATGGGGATGTGCCAGGGAAAACACGACGATTCAAATCCTGGTGACAGCAGGCTCACCTCTGAGTACAGAGAGCAGCCCACCACCCGGGAAATGAGCTTTGTAAACATTTTTAAAGGACCATTTTTATCAGAGAAATCAGAAAACAGGAAAACTACAGCAGAAAAGAAAGGCAAAGGCAGAAAAGCAAGCATGCATAGAGCAGGCCAGGAAGGAGGGCAGCTGCTCATGGTAAGAGAGAGGTCTGAACTGGAAGCAGCAACGCCTCCTGGTCCCTCCAAGGCATCCACAGCCAACTTCTCCCATGACCTGTATACCTGGTGCCGCTTAATAACGCTGGGCCTGACCCAAAGGCTGGGCATGACCAGGCCTGTCTGCTACTGTTCCCTGTTGCCAGGATCAAAAAAGACATCCGTGATGTGTTAAGCCTCCATAAAGCAGCATCACATGTGACTATCACCCTGATCATGTCCAGAAAACGCCTGGAGGAGATGGCAGGACATTTCTAATTCCTCTGTCCTCTGTCTCACCAGCACTATGCTACCTTGGGGGTTTGGGTCGCCGAGTCCTACCTTGAAACTGAGGCTTGACCTCCCAGGAGCTGGAGGCAAACCCCCCGAACACATGGCCATCGTGGTCCTCAAGGAGGGCCACGCAGGGCCCCCGATGGGTGATGCGTCCGCAGAGCTGGGAGAAGCTGTGCCCATGGAGCTCGGACGAGAAGAGAAGACGCCAGCGGTGCTGCCACTCCCTGGGCAGGTGGGAGTCCAAGTAGATGACTGACAGGACGTCCAGGAGGCTCTCAAACTCCCTCCCCTGGTCCACCTGGCGCTCTGGGACCAGGCTGGCCAGGTCGAGGGACGAGCACAGGACGAGCAAACCTTTGTGGATGACCACACTCAGAAACGTGGCCACGTGGGGGGACCTGAACACCCAGTCCTCGATCGTGGCTCGGTCACAGTCACAGTCCAGCCATTGAGGCCCCAGAAGCCTCTCGCCACCTGAGGGACGGGACAGTCAATATCATCACTTTATAGCTACTATCTAAACCTGCACTTGCCAGTACAAGAGCCACGAGCCACCCATGGCCATTGAGCACTTGCAATGTGGCTCATCTGTGTTGAGATGTGCTGTTAAGTAAAATATACACCTGGTTTGAAAGACCTAGTATAAAAAAAAAATGTAAAATATCTCAATAATTTTTTTACATTGATCACATGTTAAAATTTTACTTTGGACATATTCTTATAATTAATTTCACTTGTTTCTTTTTACTATTTTTTTTTTCCTTTTTGTCTTTTTTCGTGTCCGGCAACGGATCGCAACCCTCAGTGTCGCGCCCGTACCGGACCAGGACCGGCAACGGGATCGC
>NW_007743708.1:5481-8220 GCF_000696425.1 Galeopterus variegatus | reverse complement strand
TTGCAAAAAGATTCATCACAAAGTTTTTAAAATCCTAAGTAAATTTAAATATATACTATTTCTCACCCAACAATAGAAGAATATATATACATTCTTCTCAAGTGCATATCGAGCATTACCCAAAATAGATACTATTACAGGCCATAAAAGATGCCTCGATAAATTTTAAAGGATTTAATCATACAACCATCATGGAATAAAATAAAAATCAACAGAAGCAATTTGAGGAACTCACAAGCATGAAGAAATTAAATAACACACTTTTTAAACCAGTAGGCCAAGGAAAAAATCATAAAGGACATTAGAGAACACCAAGATATAAAAAAAAGAAAAGAAAAGAAAACACCAAGATAAATGAAAACAAACATAACAGACCAAAACTTATGGGATGTAGCTAAAGCAGTGCTTAGAGGGAAATTTATGGCTGTAAATGCCTACATTGAAAAAGAAGAGAGATGTCAAATTAATAATCTAAACTTCCAACTTAAACTAGGAAAAGACGACCAAACAAAATCAAAAGCAAGCAGAAGGAAATAAAAGACTCAGTCAAAAATAAGTGAAACAGAGAATAGAAAAGCAACAAGGAAAAATTAATGAAACCAAAACTTAGTTCTTTGAAAAGATCAGCAAAAAACTGAGAAACCTTTAGCTAGACTGACCAAGAATAAAAAGAAAGAAGACTCAAATTACTAAAATCAGAAATGAAAGTGGGGACATCACTACTCCTTTTGTAGAAATAAGAATGATTATAAGGAAATACTGTATCAATTGTATGCCAACAAATTGCACGGCTTAGAACAAGGATGCAGGGCTGACACTTCCTGATTTCAAAACATTCCCCCAAGGCTGCAGTAATGCAGACGGCGACTCCCACCCTATGACCAAGGTCTAGGGGCACTTGCCTGGAAGCCTCATTTCGGAGAGCAGCTGAGCAGCCAACGCCCGCACACTGGGGACTGCACCTGGGGCTTTCTTCCCGGTCCAGCCTCCCAGCTCCTGCCTGTGGCCTAGCACGTGCACCACAGAGCCAAGCAGGTCCTCTGTAAACTTTAAGATCACAATTTTACCATTAAAACAGTTCTACTGTGACCCGATACCCATGTCATATCACCATGGAGAAGGACAGTTTTCTTTATCTCTTAATGCCAACTATTATGGACCACAAAGTAGAAGGAAAAAAAATCACCCAACTTATGTAGTTATTCATTTTTCTAAGGATACATCTGGCCTAGAAGTTTTGCAAAGCATTTGTCCAGGACTTCCAACCTCAACCAAGCAGCTATGGGGTCTCGGGTTCCCCAAGGGTGGATCACCCAACTTATGTAGTTATTCGTTTTTCTAAGGATACATCTGGCCTAGAAGTTTTGCAAAGCCTTTGTCCAGGACTTCCAACCTCAACCAAGCAGCTATGGGGTCTCGGGTTCCCCAAGGGTGGACGTCTCCGTGATGCCTCCATCAGCTACATAATTGTCCTAAGTCCTCACCTAAGCACACGAGACTGCTGAGGAGGCTGCAAGGGACCCCTGTGGTCTCCCTACCTTTTGGACTTCTCTGGCTGTCACAGGCCCTTCTGTGGCAGAAATCATCTTCAGAATCATGAGACTCTTCTCCTCGGAGTTTCCTTTCAGCAGGTGGGACATGAACACTGTGAACTGCTCATGGGAAACACTCTCGCTGGGCCCCTTCGCCTTCCCTGCCAGGTCGACCCTCCGCATGCCATCGTACAGTCTGGTGACCATCTCTGAGGGGAGAGCTTCCCCAACGTGGTTCTGTTGGAAACAAGGGGGAGAAGAGACAAGACAGGGTGTGAGTGATGCTTGGTAGTATAGCAGAAAAACAAAGGGCCAAGACCGACCAAGCACCAAGACGGTGCTTCCCACAGTCACCTAGCCCTCCTGCAGCCCCACGTGTACCATCTCCCCCACCTAAGGACCTCATCCCACCTAGGGGCCCACACGCCAGAAGTGTCCTGGTTTATGGCTCCTCTTGTCCCCTTCCACAAACCATCCCATCCTGCCCCCCCACTTCCCAGTCTCCCCAAACTGGCCACGTCGTTCCTCCCTCTGGCCATCGTCTGCTTTTCACTCTGCTCAGAACATCTTCATTCTCGATGGTAACAGCTGCCATGTAAATGTCTGAGCTTATTCATGTATGTCTGTGAATAGCTAATTTGGTCTCTGTATTAGGGATTTCCAAATGTATTAGCTAGCTTTTACTTCTTATCCAAGTTCTTTGTGCTCAATATGCATTTTTAATTAATTTTTTAAAAATTAAATCTTTAATTAATGCCTTAACAATTCTGTAAATATTGTTTTCCTTTTTGGCTTCAGCATCAAATCTGATTTGGTCCAGGGATTACAAACAAATGGTGAGAGAGAGCAAATCATGAACAAAATCACAAACTTGCCACATAGTAGAGTCTGAAAGCTGGATTCTCCTGCGACGACCGACCGCGTGTGTGCTGTTTGCCACACCACCAATGTTCTGCAGTTCTGGTAAAGCAGTCTTCCACCCCCATCACTCAGAAGGAGCATTCCTATTTCTGTCAGTGTTTCCAAAGTGGTAGTGGAAAAGCAACCTCTAATTCCATCCCGAAGAAACCTTTATTAAGTCATCAAAGTCTTCTGATCAACTCTTAACCATATTTGTCTTGACAAACACTCATGGATGGTGCCACTCACTCTGTAACTGTCTGGTTCCCTGTGCTCCAGCTCAGTGTGTGCCCTAGGCCAGCTGGGA
>NW_007743708.1:0-1157 GCF_000696425.1 Galeopterus variegatus | reverse complement strand
GGCCTGGAATCCATGAGAGGTGGGAGGACAGGCAGCCCCTAAACACAGCCCTGTCCCCTGTATCACCATTCTTAGTGCCTGCAGGGCACTGGTGAAGGGACCATCTCAGAACAGCTCCAAGGACAGCCTGTCTCCTTTTCAAAAGCTCCCTCACAAGACAAGATTAAGAAATGGCAATGGTACAAGGTGTTCCAAAGTTCACCATCCTGCCTCCGTCTCTTCAGTCAGGCCAGAAATCTCCTTAATTTCAGGGAGGAAATGAAGGCCTTCAGTACATCCTTATTTCTCTCCAGATGAACGTTTCTGAACTTTCAGTCCCTGACAAGTTTTCTCTGAGTCATGGGACTTTCACAGCACACCTCGATACGTGGCACACCCTTTTTTATGGCAAGTTGTGCATAACATGACCTTACACTGGTCTCAAGATTTCTGTAAGTTTCCCTATATCCAGTTCTTTCAGAAGAGGATGCGCCTCAATGTTACTTTAAGAGAGCACGTTAAGACTATTTGCACAAGTAAGTCTCAACTGGGGGCCGTTTTGTCTCCCAGGGGACATTTGGTAATGGTTGGAGACATTTTTGGTTGTCACAACGGGAGAAGGGAGTGCTGCTGGCATCTACTGTAGAGGCCAGAGACGATGCTGAATATCCTACACATCACAGGACAGCACCGCAACAAAGAATTATCCAGCCCCAAATGTCACTAGGGCTGAAGGTGAGACACCCTGGCTTCCAAGGACGTGGGGCAGGAGAACAAGATAGTTTGCCCTAAAGTGCACTGATCCACAATTCTTGCCCCTCTCAGCGTAGGCCCAGGTTCTGCAGTTATGATACAGGCAAAAACGGTTCTAGCACTTGGTTTTATGGCCATGGGCAAGCTAGTAAATTCTTTTCGAACCTTAATAAAATGGAAGAAGTTCCAGCAGCCCACAATAAGTGACAAAGATTCTCTGCTTGACTAAACTTTAATTAGGCTCCTAGAGCCATCTGTGTACTTCTCTGTAAAAATCTAGTTTTATCAAGAACCCCCCATTCCCATATCCCATCATCCTTGTTATCTAATTGGGTTCCTCATCCTCTCTCAGCCCTGTCTAGTATCTGATCAGACAGGATTGGGAGAAGTGATGTCTGATCACCCTGGCCTGTCTTCAGCAAGAA
>NW_007743707.1:18067-18301 GCF_000696425.1 Galeopterus variegatus | reverse complement strand
TAGAATTTTCTATAAATGCCCCCAATATTTTTATGGCACCTTAGACTGCATTTTAATGTTTCAATTATACCTGGAAACTCACAAATTTCCTCAGTCAGATTTTTGAAAGGATTGCTTTCCTGAAAAACTAAAGGACAATGTAGTAAGTTCTGGTTTTTAGTTTATTATTTCAGTTAATGTTAGTAGTAATTTTTACCTTTGTTTTTTGCTACAGGTCATAATACAATACAACTG
>NW_007743707.1:15707-16044 GCF_000696425.1 Galeopterus variegatus | reverse complement strand
TTTCCTCATGTTACAAATAAAGATTTGAGAAGATAAGTGATTTATTTGTTTCTAACAACCTAGGTAGTCTGACTCTGAATGTGAACCTGGCATACTTTTTCCTATACTATCCTCTGAAAGCTCCCAAACCACTCACCAGTCTACAACAACACATTAAACTCTGAAGCAGTTACTAAATTTACATTTCCCCCTACCCACTAAATAGTTAATAAAAATAGGTACATGTAAACAAAAAGCCAGGAAGCCACCTAGAGAAGCTGGTCACAGCAATGGTTATCTGTGGTATATGGTAAATACTGAACCATTTGTTTTAAGAAAATGAGTGAATGTTGAACTG
>NW_007743707.1:13134-13558 GCF_000696425.1 Galeopterus variegatus | reverse complement strand
AATTTCTTGTAAGTTACATACAATGTGAAATCTAAAATCAAATCAATAAACTCTTCATACTTTGTTACATTAACATCCATTGGTTTATTTTGCACTTTGAATGGATCTTTTACACATGTATGATTTTGTAGCATTATGTATTTGTCATTTGGAAAGTATTGATCCATTAGGTTATGCAGATCTTCCAAGTGCTGACACATTTTATTATACAATATCAAAAAAAATCACATTTGTTAATTTCATCACTGGTCTCCAAAAGTCTTGCAGTGTTTGGTCAATTTCATGGTAGTGATTATGAGTTTTCCAAAATTCTAAGTTTTGCTTGAAAGTTCAAATTTTATCATTGTCAACAGATATGTTGAGTCTTTTTCCTTGAAGTGAGAGGTTCACTTTGTTTCCAAATCAGAATAACCAAAGTTTGTCA
>NW_007743707.1:10767-11020 GCF_000696425.1 Galeopterus variegatus | reverse complement strand
TTGAACTTCAGTGTTAAATGATGGTACAACTTGGCTACTCTTAAAAGTTAAACAGCCGTTTATTTGTATTGCTAGTTCTGTAGGCTTTTGCTTTCAGTTCATATATTCTTCGCAATTTGGATTTATTTGAAATTTGATAGCTCTGTGACATACTCAGTTTTGATTATCTTTTTCCCATGGTTTTCATAAGACTTTGTGGTCTTAGTACAAAGCTTTTATCATGTTTGCCACACAGTGTACAAGGAGGATGTTG
>NW_007743707.1:8016-8672 GCF_000696425.1 Galeopterus variegatus | reverse complement strand
TATTTTCTATCTCAAGTAAGTCTAAATCACATTTTTAGGAGATTATACACTAAATTGGTGTTCCCTTTACATGCATGCTTATAAAACAGATGTAATCCTGGCTAGGGATGTCTCAAGCATTCAAACTGTAGATTGCTGGACGTTTGGCAAAGATAATTATATACTTCGGCTTGGGATGTGGAAACAGCAAACTTTTCCACTTTCCATTATGTAGATTAGCAGTGGAAATAGCTGTATATTTCTCTATTATGTTATCTTGCTAAATATAGGTAATGTAGATTCATTTGTAGTAGAAGGAATAGTTTGCCATGAACTATTTTGGTCAAGTTTTTGGTATAACTAAATTTTCATTTTGCTTTTTGTTTGTTGTACGGAACATTCAGTCTCTTTTAATAATTTACTTTTTCCTCTGAACTTCTACANGGAACTTTGATGTAATTTTCTAGGTTCCTACAAGAGATCTGGAATAATTTCATATTTTGTTCTAATCTCATGTTTATAATTTGGTTTTTGGAGTTCAATAAAACACCTTTCACTCTAATTAGATTAGATGGTAATCACTCTTAGTCTGGCCAAAAGGTAAAGCTCAGTGCAATGACATTCAGGAGGAAAGTGGAGAGATTTACAAGCATTTATCTTAACTTTATTTTTACTGA
>NW_007743707.1:5475-6123 GCF_000696425.1 Galeopterus variegatus | reverse complement strand
TGAAATGTGAGCAATCAAAACCAAACAAAGATTTAAAACTTGTTAGTTTAATTTTGGTGGTAAAATAGATAGACATTACATTGTTTAATCCAAGAAGAAAATATTTAATGAAGTACTACGCTAGTTTGTAAATTGTATCCCATATCCAGTTTAACAAGTATTTGAATATTATATTAAAATAAATATTTAATTACATTTAAGGCACTTGGATGAAAGTATATTATTCTTATCACATTTATAAATAATAACGGTATCATTTAGTGAACCTTCAGCAAATGGATTACAATTAAGTTTAAAAATTGCTGAGGCTACATTTTTTTCTCAAAGTGCTTAAAGTGCTATACTTTTGAGGTAGCCTAATGTTCAATAGTGGCTCTAGAAAGGCAATGGGCAGGAAAGAGAAAAGAGGTGAATCTCAAGGCTATCAGGCACAAATAAAATAGCACTGATGTTTGCCTGTTGCCTTGCAGGGCATTATGTGATATGTTTTATTTTTATATTTCACTTAACTGATATGTTTTTACTTTCATTCAGTTGCTAATCAAGAGTTTCCTCTGTGAAGATGTTTTTGCCATTCTTCGAACCACAAAGAGTTTTCCCTTTAATAATACTACTGTTTGCAGAGGTACTAGGCATGTGACCTTTTTT
>NW_007743707.1:2908-3401 GCF_000696425.1 Galeopterus variegatus | reverse complement strand
AGGTATTTGTGAAATTGAAAACTTTTAATAGCATTTCTTTTAGAAGGCATTTTAACCTTTCTAGTCTTTTGGGTATTATTTCTAAAAAGTTTGTGTCCCTCAAAAAGCATCTTATTAACATTTCATTTTTCCTGAGATTTTTAAATATCTACATTTATCCTTAGCAGGAGTTCAGCTCCTTAATTAAGAGTGACTCTCTTCTAATAATCAAATAAGCATTTTTCACAATTAATATTGATCATGTAATTGACTTATTCCTTAGAATNAACCCAACAACAACCAAAAGAAAACAAACAAACAAAATCTCGCCTCACAGGGGTCTTTCTTATTTAGAGCTTTACAACTTGGTTTAGTGTTTAATTTTGCTGAACTTGTTCCAAAATATAAAGTCCAAAGTAATTGTTCCTGCTTCTAGAAACCCCTTTCTTTCCAAGGTATTTGTGAAATTGAAAACTTTTAATAGCATTTCTTTTAGAAGGCATTTTAACCTTTC
>NW_007743707.1:0-220 GCF_000696425.1 Galeopterus variegatus | reverse complement strand
TAGACTTCTCTGGTGACTTTTACTTTATAGAATACCTTTATATTTTATATTTTTTTATGAGGGAGACTACTGTACTCTTGCCTATGGAAAAAAGACAAGTCTTGTCATGATACATGTTGCTTCTAAATCTCTTGTACTTTGTGAGCCTATCTTAATTCCTGGGACTGTTGAAATGTGAGCAATCAAAACCAAACAAAGATTTAAAACTTGTTAGTTTAAT
>NW_007743706.1:17794-18302 GCF_000696425.1 Galeopterus variegatus | reverse complement strand
GGCAAGGCCAAATGAGACTTTAAGAAAATTTGAAGGACAAATAAAAACCATCATATGATTGCATTAATAACCTTATGCCCTCTTCCCTTCTTCCCTGGGGAGGCACCAAGGTTGGTCAAATAGCAGAGGGTAAACGTGGATGAAGGCCTTTATTATGGTTGTCATGGAAAGAAATAAACAAGGCAGAGTAAGGAGGTTTAGGGTTGACTAACTTGAATAATTTTGGCAGGCTCTGAACATAAGAATTGTCCCTAGTTGCTTGGTACCTGGCCCTGGGGTGTGTAGAGAATGAGAATATTGGCCCAGAGTGTTAGAGCCCTATAGAAGAGGTACGGGGTGGTGAGGGCTGTGGGATCTGGATTGGTTAGTCTGCATATAAAAGGCAAACTCTTGGTAGACTCCTATCTCTAGGAATTGGTTAGCCCTGAGAGGGACAGTCTCTCCAAAGTCTGTAAGTCCCCAGATATTAAAATATCAGAATAAAGAGACATGCTTAATACACCTTCCT
>NW_007743706.1:15127-16071 GCF_000696425.1 Galeopterus variegatus | reverse complement strand
ATTTTTGCTTCATACCAAACTTCCAAAGAGAATACCAAGGTGCAAGGATTTCATAGTAACTATTCAAACAAGTACCTCCAATAATATTAATACCTCTAACAAAAAGCATAGAAATCATAAACACTAATAACATGGTGTTAGGCTCAGAGTAGGATTTCACCTTTCAAAATATATCTGTTTTATTCATCAGTTGGGCCTCTGAAGGATCAGTTCATTAATCTCAGCTGTTCTTAAGAGTGTAAAAAATTACACATAATCCCCATACAGTTTTCCATAATGGCTTGTACTACTTTACAGTCCCACCAGTGATGTTGGAGGGTTCCCCTTTCCCTGCATCCTCTCCAGCATTTGTTATTCCGTCTTTCTGATCATAGCCCAGTCTAACTGGGATAAGGTGATAGGTTGTCTTTTCACTCTGATTGTTTCCTTTAATGTGCAGAAGCTTTTTAGTTTAATATAAGCCTATTTGTTTATTTGTTGTTGTTGCCTGTGCTTTNGCAGAAGCTTTTTAGTTTAATATAAGCCTATTTGTTTATTTGTTGTTGTTGCCTGTGCTTTTGAGGTCTTATTCATAAAGTCTTTGGCCAGTCCTACGTCTTGAAGTATTTCCCCTATGTTTTCTTCTAGATTTATAGATTTGGGTCATATTTAAATGTTTAATCCATTTGAGTTGATTTTGGTATATGATGAGAGGTACAATTTACTTTCATTCTTCTATATATGTATATCCAGCTTTCCCAGCACCATTTATTAGAGACACTGTCCTTTCCTAATGGTATGTTCTTAGTGCCTTTGTTGAAGATCAGTTGGCTGTAAGTATGTCAATTGATTGCTGGGTTTTCTGTTCTGTTTCATTGTTCTGTGTGTCTGTTTTTATGTCAGTACCATGCTGTCTTGGTTACCATAGCTTTGTAGTATAATTTGAAGCCTCTGGCTTTATTATT
>NW_007743706.1:13054-14447 GCF_000696425.1 Galeopterus variegatus | reverse complement strand
GGGAGCGCAGCCGCGCTTCCCAAGCGGCGCACTAGCACAGTGCGCCACCGGGCCGGCCCTGTAATTGATATTTTGATGGGGATAACATTGAATGCGTAGATCATTTTGGGTGGTACAGGCATTTTCACAATGTTAATTCTTCCAGTCCATGAATAAGGACGGTCTTCCCATATTTTTGTGTCTTGTTTAAATTCTTTCTGCAATGATTTGTAGTTCGCATCGTAGATATCTCTCACCTCCTTAGTTAAGTTTATTCCTAGGTACTTTACTTTTACAAAGCTATCGTAAATGCACTTGCTTAGTTGATGTTTTTTTTCCTGCTAGTTCATTATTGGAACATAAAAAGGCCACTGATGTTTGTATATTGAATTTGTATCCTGCAGCTTTACTGAATTTGTTTATCAGCTATGATGTTTTTGTTGTTGTTGTTCGTTTGTAGATTCTTTACATTTTGCTATATATAAGATCATGTCATCTGCAAACAGGGACAGTTTGACTTCATCTTTTCCAATCTGGATGCCATTTATTTCCTTCTCTTCTCTGACTGCTCTGGCTAATACTTCCAATACTATGATGAATAGGAGTGGTAAAAGTGGGCATCCTTGTCTTGTTCCTGTCCTTAAAGGAAAAGCTTTCTGCTTTTCTTCATTTGGGATGATATTGGTGGTGCATTTCTCATATATGGCTTTTATTGTATCGAGATACTTTCCCTCTATACCTAATTTGTTGAGAGTCTTTATCATGAAGAGTTGTTGCATTTCATTAAATGCTTTATCTGCATCTGCTGAGACGATCATAGGTTTTTTGTCCTTGATTTTGTTGATGTGGTGTATTACATTTATTGATTTGCATATGTTGAACCATCCTTGCATCCCCAGATAAATCTCACTTCACCATGAGGTATAATCTTTTTGGTATGTTGTTGTATTCTATGTTCATCAAGGATATTGGCCTTTAGTTTTCTTTTTTTGTTGTATCGTTGTCTGGTTTTAGTATCAAGGTGATGTTGGCCTCATAGAATGACTTTGAATTGGAGAATGGTTTCTGTTTCAATTTTTTGGAAAAGTTTGAAGAGAAGCAGTATTAATTCTTCTTTGAAAGTTTGGGGCCAGCCTGGTGGCGCACTGGAGAGTGCACCGCTTGGGAGTGTGGCAGTGCTCCCGCCGAGGGTTCGGATCCCATGTGGAGACCGGTTCCCGCTCACTGGCTGAGCGCGGTGCGGGTGCAACACTGAGGGTTGCGATCCTGTTGCCGGTCAGTAAAAAAGACAAAAAGGAAAAAAAAGGGCTGGCCCGGTGGCGCACTGCTACAGTGCGCCACTTGGGAAGCGCAGTGGCGCTCCCACCAAGGGTTCGGATCCCACATACAGACCAGTTCCCGCTCACTGGCTGAG
>NW_007743706.1:5524-12008 GCF_000696425.1 Galeopterus variegatus | reverse complement strand
TCTTGGTAGTTTGTATGTGTCCAGAAATGTATCCATTTCCTCTAGGTTTTCAAATTTGTTGAGGGAGGGGAGTTAATGGGAAATTGGCAATGGACACAAAGAATGATTATGTTTTATAATGATGAATATGCTAGTTATCCAGAATCTATCATTCCATATTATACATGTGTATTGATAGTCAACTCTGTACCCCACAAATATATATAATAAATTATGTTTCAATAAAAAATTAAATATAATCCTAAAGTATGAAAATTTTAATATTAGATTAAAAATAGGATAATGAAATAATATATATAAATGATACATTACACTATAAATATTGTAATGTATCACTAAGCAGCATGGCACATATATGATTTAAAAAACTTTAGCTGATATTTCATCTACTTGATGTGTCCTATGGTACAGGGAGGGTGGGGAAGCATTAGAGTAGGAGAATGTTCCTCCAAAGTACATATGATGAGTGACAATGGGTCCAATCCTCCCATAAAATATTATATATAACAACAACAAAATACAAGATAACTCCCCAAAATGTAGCATTAAAAAAATGAAAAATAGTAACTTAAAATAAATAAGCATTGTTAATGCTAAAAATAAGCTACTTCTCTATTTTTAGCTTTGTTTTGGAGAGAAAAGATAATATACCAAATTCCTAAAATTAAGTGGGCACATACTACGTACCAGGCTTTGTGCTACAAAATTTATAACTATTACTTCATTTATTCCTAGGACATCCCTAAACCATAGGAACTATTACTGACCTCTTTTTACAAATGAACAAATGGAAGCATAGAAGAGCAAGTGACTCCCCTAAGTCTCACCTGCTAGGAGAGCCAGGATGTGAAAGGCTCAAAAGTTGTTATCTAGGGATAGCACTTATAAACACATTGAAGTATTGTTGATAATTTACACTCCCTTATGAGTAAGTTTCAGAGCATTTCTTAAAGGTCTTTTTATACTATTAATTTATACAGAAAAAAGACTTCCAGTAGAATTTAATTTCCATTAATGCTGTGTAAATAACCGTGTTCAACACAGTCCTTCTCACATAGCTAAAAAANTTTCCATTAATGCTGTGTAAATAACCGTGTTCAACACAGTCCTTCTCACATAGCTAAAAAACATAAGGAGGCATCTCCAATCATCTTTTTTCTATTAAGAAGAGTTGGTTCCTGTGTGCTTCATGACTCCTGAGTCAGTTCACATCAGAAAGACTGTAGGAGTGGGCAGAGAATTGTTTTTCCAGTGGCAGAGGTTACAGAGGAAGAAGGAAATAATAGAAACTGGAAAGGTTTACCATGATGCTGGTCAATGCCTTACATGGGAGATTTCTTTCTATAAAGGAATGGATTTTGACCAGGGTCAGTGGAAAATAACTTTGAATCTTGTAGAAAATTACAGGGTTTAATCTTATACTCTGGGAGGGTTCGTCTGTCAGGACAATCAATCAAGCCATAGTGCTATTACAGTTTCTTTAGAAAAGACAAGTAAATAAGTACACAGAGATTACCTTGAGTTAGGCAGATATTGATTAAAGCTCAAATACTGGATAAAAGCAGTGTGGAAATTCCCATAAGCAGATGGTGTTTCTACTATAATAGCTATGGAAAATGGAAGAGAGAAATGGAGACAGGTAGAAGGAAAGTAAAGTTTAGATTAGATTATCTTGGTTTGTGGGCCTTTCAGTAACGACTAAGTATGATTACTTGGACAAGTTGTTTAATTCATCTCAACTTTAGTGTTCTCATCTATAAAATAAATTTGCATAATATTAAAAATCTTTTTATGTGTGCATGTACTTCTATATCGCCTGAGAGAATAGGAAGCACCAAAAATGGTAACTATTTTCACTGAGCCAGCTGTAGCCTTATAATTATTTTTTTCTCTTTTTTCAATTAGTGGTGTTTTTTGGGGTTTTTTTTTAATTCAATTGTGGTCAGGATGCTTAACATGAGATTTATCCTCTTAAAATTTTAAATACACAATGTTATAGTTGAGGATGCTGCATAGCACACATCTAGAGTTTATTCATATTGCTTGACTGAAACTTTGTGCCTGTGGATTACTAACTCCTCATTTCTCCCTCCCCCAGCCCCTGGGTGGTTTATAAAGAAAAATTACATTTATTGCTTACAGTTTTCTGAGTCTGGGAAGTACAAAGTCCATCTGCTGGTGTCAACAGTGATCCAGAGGTCTCTCATTGCAAGATGATGGAAGCAGGGAGAGGAGAGAGAAAGACAGACTCTCCTCTTCTTTTAAAGTCCTCAGAAACATGTCCTTGACCACCATTTTTAATCCATTCACTACAGCACGGTCCTACAATCCAATCACCTCTTCAAGGATCTCCCTTTCAACTACCATGATAGGTTTTCCCACCCTCTTAACAGTCACAGTGGGGGCTATGATTCTAATACATAAAACTTGGAGAACACGATTCAAGCTTTAGTGAGTTTTGGGGGGAAATAATTCAATCCACTACAGTGCTCATATCAATACTGATTTCAATTCTTTTGGATAAATGCCCAGAAGTGTGATTGCTGGATCATATGGCAGTGCTATTTAAAATTTTTTGATAAATCTCCATTCTGTTTTCCATGGAAGCAGCACCATTTTGCATTCCCACCAAAGGGGTGCGTATGTTCCAATGTCTCCACATCCTCACCAACACTTGTAGTCCTTTGTGTTTTTTTGATAATATACATCCTGACAAGTATGGCGTGATAGCTCTTTGTGGTTTTAATTTACATTTTCCTGATGATTAGTGATGCTTAGCATCTTCTTTGCGTATCTGTTGGCCATTTGTATGTCTTCTTTGGAGAAACATCTGTTCGGTTCCTAGTCCAATTTTTATCCTGTTATTTTTTTGTTGTTTTAATTAGTTTTTTACTATTNTCTATAAAATAAATTTGCATAATATTAAAAATCTTTTTATGTGTGCATGTACTTCTATATCGCCTGAGAGAATAGGAAGCACCAAAAATGGTAACTATTTTCACTGAGCCAGCTGTAGCCTTATAATTATTTTTTTTCTCTTTTTTCAATTAGTGGTGTTTTTTTGGTTTTTTTTATTCAATTGTGGTCAGGATGCTTAACATGAGATTTATCCTCTTAAAATTTTAAATACACAATGTTATAGTTGAGGATGCTGCATAGCACACATCTAGAGTTTATTCATATTGCTTGACTGAAACTTTGTGCCTGTGGATTACTAACTCCTCATTTCTCCCTCCCCCAGCCCCTGGGTGGTTTATAAAGAAAAATTACATTTATTGCTTACAGTTTTCTGAGTCTGGGAAGTACAAAGTCCATCTGCTGGTGTCAACAGTGATCCAGAGGTCTCTCATTGCAAGATGATGGAAGCAGGGAGAGGAGAGAGAAAGACAGACTCTCCTCTTCTTTTAAAGTCCTCAGAAACTTGTCCTTGACCACCATTTTTAATCCATTCACTACAGCACGGTCCTACAATCCAATCACCTCTTCAAGGATCTGCCTTTCAACTACCATGATAGGTTTTCCCACCCTCTTAACAGTCACAGTGGGGGCTATGATTCTAATACATAAAACTTGGAGAACATGATTCAAGCTTTAGTGAGTTTTGGGGGGACATAATTCAATCCACTACAGTGCTCATACCAATACTGATTTCAATTCTTTTGGATAAATGCCCAGAAGTGTGATTGCTGGATCGTATGGCAGTGCTATTTAAAATTTTTTGATAAATCTCCATTCTGTGTTCCATGGAAGCAGCACCATTTTGCATTCCCACCAAAGGTGTGCATATGTTCCAATGTCTCCACATCCTCACCAACACTTGTAGTCCTTTGTGTTTTTTTTGATAATATACATCCTGACAAGTATGGCGTGATAGCTCTTTGTGGTTTTAATTTACATTTTCCTGATGATTAGTGATGCTTAGCATCTTCTTTGCATATCTGTTGGCCATTTGTATGTCTTCTTTGGAGAAACATCTGTTCAGGTTCCTAGTCCAATTTTTATCCTGTTATTTTTTTGTTGTTTTAATTAGTTTTTTACTATTGAAATGAGTTCTTTATATATTTTGGAGATTAGCCCCTTATTCAATATTTCTTCACTCCATAGGTTGCCTTTTTACTCTGTTCCTAGTTTGCTGTGCAGAAGCTTCTGAATTCAATGTCATGCCACTTTTTATTTTTATTGTTGTTGCCTATGCTTTTGGTGTCACATCCCCTTATAGATATTTCTAATGGTTGCTTTTGAGCCTCCTTTTTATCATGTTTTCTCAAACTTATGTCTCATTCTTCTCAAGATTTACAGCATAAAAAAAATAGAGATCCTTGAAAACAAAAATTGAGTGATGTGAATTGTAAATTTCCTAAAAGGGGACTATACTAAAACGATAATATATAAACATTCCTATGGGTAATTTAATCATAGAATATTTTTATTTTTCCTGTAGTGGATTGATTGAACCCTAAGAAAACACAATTGTAATAAGCACATATTACTTTTTCCCAGTTGTTTTTCTGCAATAACCAGCAGAACAATTAGAAAGTGAATTGGTGTCTCTGTGCATACTGGCAGAAAGTAGGAAATTGTACAGGCACAGGCATTTGGAAGACTTAAGAAGATCTAGAAGACCCCTAATCATCTTTGAAAATAAAATTGGATTAAGCTTTCAATGTTCTTAATTTTATAGTAAAGAAAAGGCTTAGGAAATTCTGTCTTCCTTTCTATTGACTCATACAGCCAATTCTAACAGATATTCAAATAATGGAAGTGGTAAAAACTCAATTTCTAGCTCATAAGCCTAAAGAGACATTAGAGTTAAATAAAGGATAAAACCCCAAAGATAAAAGTGTAGAAAAGCTCCTTACTTTCTTCTTTTTCACCCACCATAAAATATAAAAACATCCTTTGATGTAAGAATGAGTCTATGTCAGGGTGAGTTAAAGAAAAAAAAAAGCTAGATGTTTTATTTCTGTAATGAATAATTAAAACATGAACTACATTAAAGAAGGAAATAAAACTTGTAGTAGAAGATTGAAAGAAGAGCATATCTCCTAAAGCATTTGTTCATTCTTTTGATAAAATTTGAGAGTTCCTAGTACTATTCTACATGCTGGACATAGAACAATTATAACAACTGGAAGAGTTTTTGCATGTGCCTTAATGTCTGCTTATTTTCTTTAGAAATCAGAGATGTAAAGGGAAATGAATAGATTATATTTTGGAGGAGAGAATGAAAAAGTAAGAATCCTGAGATGTCAAACATTTATATCGCCCTTCCTTCATTTGTACATACCTTCCACTGGGTCAAATATTGCTGAGAGAATAAGCAAAGGAATTAAATATGTGAAGNAAGATCTAGAAGACCCCTAATCATCTTTGAAAATAAAATTGGATTAAGCTTTCAATGTTCTGAATTTTATAGTAAAGAAAAGGCTTAGGAAATTGTCTTCCTTTCTATTGACTCATACAGCCAATTCTAACAGATATTCAAATAACGGAAGTGGTAAAAACTCAATTTCTAGCTCATAAGCCTAAAGAGACATTAGAGTTAAATAAAGGATAAAATCCCAAAGATAAAAGTGTAGAAAAGCTCCTTATCTTCTTCTTTTTCACCCACCATAAAATATAAAAACATCCTTTTATGTAAGAATGAGTCTATGTCAGGGTGAGTTAAAGAAAAAAAAAAGCTAGATGTTTTATTTCTGTAATGAATAATTAAAACATGAACTACATTAAAGAAGGAAATAAAACTTGTAGTAGAAGATTGAAAGAAGAGCATATCTCCTAAAGCATTTGTTCATTCTTTTGATAAAATTTGAGAGTGCCTAGTACTATTCTACATGCTGGACATAGAACAATTATAAAAACTGGAAGAGTTTTTGCATGTGCCTTAATGTCTGCTTATTTTCTTTAGAAATCAGAGATGTAAAGGGAAATGAATAGATTATATTTTGGAGGAGAGAATGAAAAAGCAAGAATCCTGAGATGTCAGTCATTTATATCGCCCTTCCTTCATTTGTGCATACCTTCCACTGGGTCAAATATTGCTGAGAGAATAAGCAAAGGAATTAAATATGTGAAGAAACTTGGAGATAGTGGGTGGACTTAGTGAGAACCATGTCTAGCGGAGTGACGGCCCAGAGGCCATTTTGAAACGGGTTGAAAAGAAAGTGTTAGGTGAAGAAATGGACACACTGATAATAAATACCTCATTTGAGAAATTTGGTTCCGAGGATAAGAAAGAAATGAGTAGTAACTGGTGTGTTTATTTATTTTAATTGGATAGAGGTGAGCAACTAATGGAGAAATTTGAGAGTTTAAAAGTGAGTACAGGGAATTACAGTTGAGAAAGAGGAATTGAACATACCAAGAAGAGAAGGAATAATCTTAGAGTAAATGTAATTAGATGGAGAAAGAAAATAAGTATGCCTTGTTTAGGCAAAGAAGCTGTTTTTCAAAGGAGAGAAAGAAACTGTCTTTGTCTTCCTTC
>NW_007743706.1:4621-5151 GCF_000696425.1 Galeopterus variegatus | reverse complement strand
TTATAAGATAAGCTAACTAGAGTCTGATCAGTCTGCAGACATTAATTAAAAAGCATAAAACTGGGAAATTCCCATGTCTGGTATGTGCATTAGTAAGGTTCTTTAACCTAAAGACCTAATTTTAATTATTCTGTTTCTGTTCATAATGTAAGAGGTTGCCCCCACACTGGAAACCTGTGAGTTTAGCATTCTCATTAAAGATCTAAGGTATTAGCTAAAGAACTACAAGTGGAATACTGAGGGAAAAAAAAATGAAACTAGTAATAAAAAGTGATTGTTGTCAGAATCAAGTAAGAGTGTTTACTAGTATAAGTCATCTGAACAGGATTGAGAGCTCATTGTAAGGCATAGAATTCATTACCTGGAGTAAAGTTTTACTTAAACTGTATTTTTCAGATACAGCTGGGATTATAAATCAGGCTACAGGTCAGCATACCAAACATCAAGATCTGCTAAAGACCACCAAAGAAGCCTTTGGTCTCCTTTTCTGAGAAGCACTGACCCATGAATATCACATGTAAGTCAGGCCA
>NW_007743706.1:0-2533 GCF_000696425.1 Galeopterus variegatus | reverse complement strand
AAAAAAATAAGAGAAAATTAAAAGTCAGAAGTCTCAGGTGGAACTTGTGACTTGAGAATAAAATTGGGGGATAGTTGATAAAACTAATATTTAAACTTAGAATTTTGAAAGAAATTTTTTGAGGCTGTGCATACTTAATTTTCTGGAATATTATGCAGGTGAGAAAACTGGGAAGAAAAGTACCATGGCATTTATTTTTGGTGACTATGTTATAATATAGGGGAATTGTAAGAAGGGATATGTAGAAATCAAATTGTTTAGCAAATTGTAATAGAGTATAGTTTGTGTATATCAATAAGTGATCTAAGTGGTACTGCATAATTCTGCCATCTGGTAAAATGTATTATCATTTTTATTATAACATAACAATGTTGAGTTTGGATATTTAACAGACTATACATTGCTAGAGTTTACACTTATTCTAGAGGACACATAGGTTAAGAGAGTATAGCAAACAGGGGATCATCAATTGACATGGAATACCAGGTGAAAAAATTACAAGAAAATATGGCAAAGTAGAAAAAGGAGAAACCAGAGCTACAGGGGAAAGGTGTACTCTTGCAGTGTGGGAGGAGAAACACTCTCACAGAGATAAAGCATTAAGGGTGGAAGCAAATGCACATTAATTGAGGTGAAAAGAGTAGGCATTTGAGTTACATGCAAGTAAACACATACAATTTCTATGTACAGTAGGATGAGAATAGTTTGAAGGAATGAAAGTGTGGATATCAGGGAACTGGGCTTAAGAAAATCGGTGAAGGTTGAAATAAGTTTGAGAAGTGAGAGAAGGATTAAAAAGAGGCAACAGGAAATACCTTGTGCATTCTTCACAGTCCAAGTGAAAGTAGAACTGTGTTTATTGTGGGAGATACCTTTAAGACACAGAATTTTATCCATTACGGTTACAGGATTCTGGGATGGTGTTTCACGAATAAGTGGTCATGGTGGGGGTGATGAGAAGTAAGGGATTTGAAGTTAATGGCAGGAGAAAGTGAAAACATATGTGGCATAGCCTGGGTAGATAAGAAAATGAACCATAACTGGGAAAAAGATAGGAGAGACTGATAACTGATGACATTAGGGAAGAAATGGAATTATAGAATTCAATGATTTGGCAAAGAATACATGAGAGGCAAAAAAAAGAAAAAAAAAAAAAAAGAAAGAGAGAAAGAAAAATGTGATTATAGGCAGAAAGAGCATCCAAGGTGACTTTTAGTTGTCTTTATAGAGCACTGGGGACATTTAAAAGAAAAAAAAAAAAAAAAGAGTCCGGGGCTTGCCCAATGTTGAGAGCACAAAAGGAAACACCCTGCATTAAACACCTCAGTGCGTGGGGTAAGCTAGAAATAAACCCAGCCACCACCAAAATAAGATGGCAAGGGAAATCGCTTGCTTTAGACCTTGCCGCAGAGTTAGATAGAAATGAAAGAAAGCCAAGAAACAAACAAAAAAAAAACTGTCCCTTGAGAATTTGCCCCCACAAGATGCCACTCATATTTGTTTACAGGTAAAATGTATACTACCCAAGACACCACAATCTGATAATTTAGTTTAAAATGGTCTCAGGTTGTTATACCCTCAGGAGCATAAGAAGACCACCTCTCAAGAAAGCCACAGTCACGACCGGCTTCGAAGAAGCCCACAGACTCAATTCTAAAAATATAAGGTAGCAAGCAAAGTTCACATATTATACAAGGAAATGAATGCCTAGGAGACAACATCAGAAACAACATACAGCTGAATTTTAAAAACATGATATAAACAAAATTATATACTTACTCTGTTCTTCTCACGACGTGTAAGACAAGACCAGCTTATAGTTCAACCTGAGATTGGCTTTTTTGAATCCTTATATCTGGGTTGCACATGTTAGCAGCTGCAAAACCTTTTTGGCCACAAACTGTGATTGATCCTAAACCTATAGAGACACTAATTTATGGGTACTTTGCTGAGGAGCCTATCCCCGGAAACTATCACATAGATGGGAATGAAAATATACATATTAAAATCAAAGTGAATTGAGCATTTTAACTAACAGTATGGATGCTTTAAATCTGAAAAAAAGTAAGGATCTCTTCTTTGTATGACTTCTTTTCAAATAATGTCAGCCCCTTTCTTTCCTAAAACCTCGGAGTAAGGAGACATACTCTAGTCATTTATCCTGCTTCATCTCTCTCCATAAATAAAGAGGGTAGAATTACAGTTTTCAGAATTTTTTAAGGAGTTTTATTATCTGTCCCAACCTCCTACTTTGCATTACTGCTCAACCTCTTCAATAAATGGTGCTGGTAAAACTGGACATCCATGTGCTGAAGATACCTCTTGCCATATTCCACAATCAATTCAAAACAGATTAAGGACTTAAATATAAGACCTGAAACTATAAACTCATAGAATAAAACATAAGGGAAACACTTTAGGGTGTGGGACTAGGCAAAGACTTTATGAATAAGATGTCAAAAGCACAGGCAACAAAAGACAAAATAAACAAATGGGACTATATCAAACTAAAAAGCTTCTGCACAGCAAAGGA
>NW_007743705.1:18067-18303 GCF_000696425.1 Galeopterus variegatus | reverse complement strand
GCTGTTGTAGCATGTGAGCTGCAGTCCCCAGGGGACACAGTGGTCTGTGGAGAGCCTCGACTACTGAGGCTTAGAAGTGCTGCCAAGTATGGTGTGCTGTGGGCAGGCCCCCTGTGGCAAGGGAAAGGCAGGGCATTATGAGGTTGGAAGGGCTCTATGAGAGGAAAATATGGGTTTTGCCTTTTGTGTGAATTACCATTAAAAGGATGGTTAGGACAAAAAATACGAAAGCAGTT
>NW_007743705.1:12182-12938 GCF_000696425.1 Galeopterus variegatus | reverse complement strand
CTGTTTAGCAGTGACCTGTTTAGCAAGGGCATTTACCACACGTGTGTGCCCAGCCACCAGCATGGCCAGGCGTCTGTAACCTGCGTAGTGTGGGTGGAAGGTGTAACCTCCTGACAGGTCTCTTATTTTTCAAAGTTAACAAAGATGGCACTAGAATTTATGATCTTAGGAAGGAGTGGCAAGTCAGTTATCCTGGTAATAACTGAATCATTACTGTATGTGTGTGTGTGTGTGTTCACAAAAGATAACGTAGAAAGGTTGGGCAGTAGTTTCTAAACAATCCTGTTTGTCAGAAGGTTATTATACCACCTTTGGGTTTGTGAGCTCGTAACCCTGGATGGTAGTTCACCAGTCAGTATTTAATACACTCATCACCATTTTCCTTGGAATTGTTGTTTTCTTGAATTTTGGGTTGTTTGGTGCCTTCGTGTTACTATGTTAGTCTCTTTTTGAACACTAGAGTTTCCAGGTGATTTACTCAAAGTACTTTTTATTTAGGACTTGCCCAACACAATTCACATCGGTGTGAGGATCGCACCGAAGGTGGTTTGGGATTATGTTGGTGAACTCAAGTCTTCTGTGTCTAAGGTATCCGCTTATAGTATAGTCTCTGCAACAATGGAACATAGAGCTTATTTAAACATCTTTTTTAACATTTCATTTTGATGGTTAATGCTTGAAATGTCAGCCTGCAACTTACTAGATACTTTCAGGTGAATGTTAAATGCTTGAAATGTCAGCCTGCAACTTACTAGA
>NW_007743705.1:6952-10605 GCF_000696425.1 Galeopterus variegatus | reverse complement strand
TGTACCCCTTGTCCTTGGTTTCTTTTCCCATACATGTGGCTTAATTCTAACCACTGAGTCTGAGGCTAGACCTTCCACCATGAACTCAAGGGACACAGACATGGAGCTAAAAAGTCTTCATGTACAGTGTACACGCTGGTGTTTTGTAGGGCATCAGGTGGGGGTGTCACCTCTGTGGAAGTGGAAGATGGCACATTTTAACTGCAGCTGGTCTTTCAATATCTCACCTACCTACTTGCTTATTTTCACACACTTTATGAATTGTAAACCTCACAGCAGCCATCACATGGGAGGTGGGTAAGTAGCATCCTGTGCCCAGCACTACCCAGCTGGTGCCCGGCCTCACATGGGGCTGCCTCCTCCCTGCTGCAGCCGGTGTGGCCTCTGCTTCTGTGCTTTCTTGGGACACACACCACTCTCCAGGTTAACACTCATGACACAGCAACTGCCAAAATGGGGTGAACCCAGAGAGTTACCCCTGGGAAATCTCCTCTCCTAGATGTGGGGCACAGTTGGGGGTGCTCATGTGGCCCTCTGCCCTCATTTGTTTGGTATTGTCATGCTGGACACACCTTACAGCAGTGTAGAGCGTCATTAAATTTGAGACAAGTGCCTTCATCTCAGTAAACATTGCTTCTAAGGTCCAAGATAGATAAATGAATTTTATTGTTTCTTCCAGGAATATAAGGTATTTCCAAGGTGCTAGTTATATTTCAAATATTCATGCAACCACAACATAACAAATATGTGAGTCAGGTGATAAGATTTGACTATTTCAGGATAGGGGTATGCATTTTGGGACAGGCCTATTTAAATTTAAAATATTTGGGAAGATTGCTGGGGATGTTCAAAACTGTGGAGCTTTACTAGACCATTTCCCAGTGTGTTCAGTTGAGACCGTAATAACTTCGTATAGCATACATTATACGAAGTTATCGACACAGAATACACATTTTGCTTTTATGCCTATGGAACATTAACAAATTGATTATGTACTTGGCCACAAAGAGAATCTTAATATATTCCAAAAGTAGCATTGAATGTGCCTCATTCTCTTAATAAAAAACTCAAATCAACAATAACCAAAAAAACCTTGATATTAAAATATTCTCCTAAATTCTTAGATCAAAAAGAAATCAAAATAAATTATGGATTATTTAGATCTTTATATAAATGACAGTTTTATTAGTGAGGGTTTTCGAGAGAAACAGAACCAATAGGATATATAGAGATATGCAAGATGAGACTTAACAGGAATTGGCTTATGTGATTATGGAGACCATGAAGTCCCTTGACAAGCTGTCTGCAAGCGGGAGAACCAGGAATGCTGGTGGTGTGATTCAGTCTGAGGTTGGAGGCCTGAGAACTGCAGGGGATGGGGATAAGGGGCTTTCTGGTATAAGTCCTAGAGTCTGAAGGCCCAAGAACAAGGAGCTCCAAAGTCTAAGGCAGGAGAAGATGGACATCCCAGCTCGAGAAGAGAGGGAGAGAGAAATTGCTCTTCATCTGCCTTTTTGTTACAGATTGGATGAGGGGACCGTGTCTTCCTGAATTTAAGACAATGGTTAACCCAGCACACACAGTTGATTCATGCAAGAAACTTGATTTGTGCAAGAGCCCTGATGTTAGCCCTTTAGAAGTTGAGCCTTTCCCTGAGTGAGGTAGTCCCTGGTGACTTCCCCATGCAAAGACCCCCCAGTCCTTGCCGTCCAGTGCCCCACCCCCACCCCGGCCAAGCCCACTCCTACTTCTGCTCCTGAGACCAAATTCTGTAGGGAGAGAGCCTGGCTTACAGAGCTGCCCCACAGAGAGAACTGCAGCTGTGACTCAGTAGGTCCGAATGTGCTCAGCAGTTAAACCTGTACTGAAGCTCTGGGACCATCTGCAGCAGAGATACTTGGTCCACAAAGGCCATGATAGCTGATTTAACAATTGACCAAACCCCAAAACTGTGTGTTTAAATTAGCTATAAAGTATTTGGTAAATATATATTACAGTGAAAGAAGTACTATTTGAATTTAAAATATCCTTAATGAATGCTAATTAGGAAATTAAGTTGATAAGTTGCTCTTCGCATTGGCCAAGCAGGAAATTTTGGAAGTGCTGCTGTTCAGTGTGGTGGCTGGACGCCAGATTCTATCCCCTCCTTTGCCTTGTCTTTTGCTGACACACTGCTGTTACCAGATGGGCAGGGAGGGGACTTTTTCACAGAAAGTTCTCATGAGAGGAGGGTGGCATGGTACTAGGATATGTTGTGAGCACAGCTCACCCATGGGTGCCTTCAACACGAATCTCTTACACAGCAGCCTGTGAAGCAGGAGACCTTTAGGACACCCTTAAGGAGACGGGAGCAGAGCGGCGTCAGTCTGCAGAGGCCGCGTTGCCCCAGCTCAACCTGGTGTCCTCCTCCTAAGTGGCAGGCAGGACATCCACCTGCCCACGTGTGCTCAGCTGTTGGGAATCAATTCCGTACTGGAATTTTGGAAGACTAACAGCAGACATATTTATAACTNTGTGTGTGTGTGTGTGTGTGTGTGTGTGTGTATGTGTCTTTCACAGGAGTTCCTCTGCTACAGGCAGACATGTGACTCTCTTACACCGGCTGCCTGGGTACTTAAGTACCTCCGAAGGCAAGATAATGGTTGTCACAATGGGTCAGCACGTCATGCAGTTTGCACAGAGCAGAAATTTGACTGAGCAGTTGGGCAGCCCAGTGATCTGTTTAGCAGTGACCTGTTTAGCAAGGGCATTTACCACACGTGTGTGCCCAGCCACCAGCATGGCCAGGCGTCTGTAACCTGGGTAGTGTGGGTGGCAGGTGTAACCCCCGGACAGGTCTTTTATTTTTCAAAGTTAACAAAGATGGCACTAGAATTTATGACCTTAGGAAGGAGTGGCAAGTCAGTTATCCTGGTAATAACTGAATCATTACTGTATGTGTATGTGTGTTCACAAAAGATAACGTAGAAAGGTTGGGCAGTAGTTTCTAAACAATCCTGTTCATCAGAAGGTTATTATACTACCTTTGGGTTTGGGAGCTTGTAATCCTGATGGTAGTTCACCAGTCAGTATTTAATACGGTTATCACCATTTTCCTGGGAATTGTTGTTTTCTTGAATTTTGGGTACTTTGGTGCCTTCGTGTTACTACATTAGTCTCTTTTTGAACACTAGAGTTTCACAGGTGATTTACTCAAAGTGCTTTTTATTTAGGACTTGCCCAACACAATTCACATCGGTGGGAGGATCGCACCGAAGATGGTTTGGGATTATGTTGGTGAACTCAAGTCTTCTGTGTCTAAGGTACCCGCTTATAGTATAGTCTCTGTGACAACGGAACATAGAGCTTATTTAAACATCTTATTTAACCTTTCATTTTGATGGTTAACGCTTGAAATATCAGCCTGCAACTTACTAGATACTTTCAGGTGAATGTTAAAATAAGTTTATATAGTTACATTCCTGTGTGGCGGTGTGTTTGACAAATACAGTGATAGAAATTTCTTTTTTTGTTTATTGTAATCATGTATATATGATTACATTTTAGTAAAAAAAATGTATAAACTTTATTTCCTCATTTCTATTTTATTTTTTTATGATTGAAGGAGTATAATGGGAATTTGGAGGTGATCTGGCAAAGGGCACTCAGCCTGG
>NW_007743705.1:4716-6245 GCF_000696425.1 Galeopterus variegatus | reverse complement strand
CTCATCCCACTGGGTGCTAAGGACCCTATTCCATCCACACTCTTGCCCTTTGAGGGACCAGGTAAGCATCAACTTTCTGGGTGGTAATTAGGAACATCTGATACCCACACGTATTCTCCCCTGACATGGAGTCCTGCTGAGTTGGGATCCTGTACGGGCCCCTCCACTTCCTGGGCTTGTGTTGAGGGCTGGAATCCATCACCCCCAGCATGGCCCAGGCACCAACTGGAGCCCACTCTTAACACCTGGCATGGGCTTGGCTTGTGCCAACATTTTGGAACTAAATGCCCATAGAGGTATTGATTGGTATCAGTGTGTACCCCTTGTCCTTGGATTCTTTTCCCGTACATGTGGTCAAATTCTAACCACTGAGTCTGAGGCTAGACCTTCCACCATGAACTCAAGGGACACAGACATGGAGCTAAAAAGTCTTCATATACACTGTACATGCTGGTGTTTTGGAGGGCATCAGCTGGGGGTGTCGCTTCTGTGGAAGTGGAAGATGGCACATTTTAATTGCAGCTGGTCTTTCAATTTCTCACCTACCTACTTACTTACTTTCACACACTTTATGAATTGTAAACCTCACAGCAGACCTCACATGGGAGGTGGGTAAGTAGCATCCTGTGCCCAACACTACCCAGCTGGTGCCCGGCCTCCCATGGGGCAGCCTCCTCCCTGCTGCAGCCGGCATGGCCTCTGCTTCTGCGCTTTCTTGGGACACACACCACGCTCCAGGTTAACACTCATGACACAGGAGCTGACAAAATAGGGTGAACCCAGAGAGTTACCCCTGGGAAATCTGGTCCTCTCTTGCTCCTCCTCTAGATGTGGGGCACAGTTGGGGGTGCTCATGTGGCCCTTTGCCCTCATTTGTTTGGTATCGTCATGCTGGACACACCTTACAGCAGTGTAGAGCGTCATTAAATTTGAAGCAAGTCCCTTCATCTCAGTAAACATTGCTTCTAAGGTCTAAGATAGATAAGTGAGTTTTATGGTTTCTTCCAGGAATATAAGGTATTTCCAAGGTGCTAGTTATATTTCAAATATTCATGCAACCATAACATAACATGAATATGTGAGTCAGGTGAAAAGATTTGACAATTTCAGGATGGGTGTACGCATTTTGGGACAGGCCTATTTAAATTTAAATTCTTTGGGAAGATTACTGGGGATGTTCAAAAGTGTGGAGCTTTACTAGATCATTTCCCAGTGTGTGCAGATGAGACAGGTGAGAGTTGAAAGCATCTAAAAACCAGCTGCTTATTAGATGCCAATCTCTAGAGAGCTTGCTGTTTTCAAGACCAACATAAATATTAAGTAACCTCACCTATGATGAATATAACAAGAAAGGTCAAAGCCAGCTTGCCAGGGCTGGGATATACTAATTGTTTTCATCAATAAGCATATTAGGCTATTAAAAGCCTAATCTGTTACACAGCAGCCTGTGAAGCAGGAGACCTTAGGACACCCTTAAGGAGACAGGGGAGCAGAGCGGCATCAGTCTGCAGAGGCTGGGTTGCCCCAGC
>NW_007743705.1:3283-4132 GCF_000696425.1 Galeopterus variegatus | reverse complement strand
TGGCACCATGTGCAGCAGAGATACTTGGTCCACAAAGGCCATGATAGCTGATTTAACAATTGACCAAACCCCAAAACTGTGTGTTTTTAATTTAGCTATAAAGTATTTGGTAAATATCTATTACGGTGAAAGAAGTACTATTTGAAGTTAAAATATCCTTAATGAACGCTAATTGGGAAATTAAGTTGATGAGTTGCTCTTCGCATTGGCCAAGCAGGAAATTTTGGAAGTGCTGTTCAGTGTGGTGGCCGGACGCCAGATTCTATCCCCTCCTTTGCCTTTTCTTTTGCTGACACTGCTGTTACCAGATGGGCAGGGAGGGGACATTTTGACAGCAAGTTCTCATGAGAGGAGGGTGGCATGGTACTAGCATATGTTGTGAGCACAGCTCACCCATGGGTGCCTTCAACACGAAGCTCTCACACAGCAGCCTGTGAAGCAGGAGGCCTTAGGACACCCTTAAGGAGACAGGGGAGCAGAGCAGCGTCAGTCTGCAGAGGCCGCGTTGCCCCAGCTCAGCCTGGTGTCTCCTCCTAAGTGGCGGGCAGGACATCCACGTGCCCGCGTGTGCTCAGCTGTCGGGAATCAATTCCGTACTGGAATTTTGGAAGACTAACAGCAGACATATTTAGAACTATGAAAACAACCCTGTGAAGTGATGTGTGATCATCTCTACATCACAAAAAGAACAGGACAATCTTAGCACTGGTTTAAATTGTAAGAAAAAAGTGTGATTACCTCTTGTATGAACTCAAGGGACACAGACAGACATAGAGCTAAAAAGTCTTCATATACACTGTACATGCTGGTGTTTTGGAGGGCATCAGCTGGGGGTGTCGCTTCTGTGGA
>NW_007743705.1:1521-2283 GCF_000696425.1 Galeopterus variegatus | reverse complement strand
AAGGGCACAGCCATGTCCACCTCACAGGGCAGAGAAATGCCCGGGCCAGAGATCCCTGGCTGCCAATGCACAGGGGCCACTTGGGTGTGGCTCCTAGTTGTGGCACATCTGTTGAGGCAGCTGTCAGTGGAAAGAGACATATCTCTAGAAAACTCGAAGGTGTTGGTGCCTCCAGTGGAGGGTAACACCCAAAGGGAGTGGGTACCCCCTGCCCCTCCATGCCACACCAGGCCCTTGGCCCCACTGAACTCCATGGCATCAGCAACGGTGGCAGCAGTGGGGCCCTTAGCTGTGGCTGTGCCCTGGAAGGGGACCAAACAGGAGGAAAGAAAAGGAAAGGCAGGAGCCACGTGGGTTCAAGCACAGACAGGACCTCGTGCACTCAGTGGCAGGGCAGGGCCAAGGCACATGACTGGTAGCCACTGGGTCATGCACCTGCTTCCTGCAGGACACTCAGCAAAGGAGAGGAGGGAAAACCAAAGTCACCCATAATTTTATACCCAGCACTGACTGCTGTTGACATTTTGGAATATTTCCTTAATCATCTTTTCCCCTCTCTCACATTTTGTTTAACATCCCATTTCCTAGTCCTATAAAGCTATTGAATAATATTTTTAAAAAATATTTAGACACTGCATATTAAAGACTTAAACATTAAATTCAATATTTAACAGTTAATTTTTCCAAATATTTAGATATCAGTCATGAACGTATTTAATCAAGTACTCTTAGGGACTTAATTAGAACCACATCCATAATGAA
>NW_007743705.1:0-247 GCF_000696425.1 Galeopterus variegatus | reverse complement strand
TCTCAGCAAGCATCTATCTCCACAACTCAGCCATGAGCACAGACACCAAGGGAACGTTCCTTAACAAAGCGTTGACCAGCCCATGCAGGACAGGCCTTGTGTGGCAGAGTGTTCAGTGGGGCCGGTGTCTCGTTTCCCAGCCAAGCTCATGCAGACCAGGCAGACCTGAGGCAAGTGTAACAATGGGGGGACTTCATAAGGGGACCCCTCTGACCACCTGTGCTGGCCACACAGCCCCCACTCCCTT
>NW_007743704.1:17920-18304 GCF_000696425.1 Galeopterus variegatus | reverse complement strand
AAGGGGACATAGCTCCTCCCTGCTCACCCCTGGAGGCCACCTATGTGTCCTTCATTAATTCAATGGGCAGAGGCCACACAGGAGCACGCCACAGATGAGGTAGGAGAGAGGAGAGTGGTCGGGGAGGCCTCTCTGCAGAGGTGGCTCTGGATGGTCATGACCTGGTGGGCGAGTGAGCTGTGCAGATTTCAGGGGACTGCTGGACAGAGGGCACAGCAAATGCAAAGGCCCTGGGGCAGCGACGAGCCTGGGGTGAAGCAGAGGAAGGAGAGGCGTGGAGTGGGGTGGGCCAGGGGAGGGTCGCCAGAGAAGAGGTGAGAGGTGGGCAGGGCTGCAGCATGTGGGGGCTTGTGAGGACTTGTATTCCTAAGTCCAGGGGGGAGC
>NW_007743704.1:14159-16211 GCF_000696425.1 Galeopterus variegatus | reverse complement strand
GTACTGGGGAGCTTATTTTCCCAGGTTAGTCTTTCGATAATGAGTGTCATCTCCTCCAAGGTGGCCTGTGCACCCCACCTTGGGCTGTTTTAATAAAAATATCCCTTGAACCCACCGCCTAACACATGGCCACATATTTGCGGCCTATAGGGAGACCATGCACATAAAACCCGTTGACTTTAAAATGAGCTTTAATTCATTTGTTTTCCTTAAGTGCATGTATCGATGTAAACAGCATGTTAGAGATTCCAGGGGACAGCAGACTATGGCTGGTATGTTGGTTTTAATTGAGAAAAGAAGAAACTAAGATGCCAATGGCTTGGACTGACAGCAGCTTGGGGGAAAGGGGGAAAAAAAAAAAAAGGAAAAAGAAAACAAATACACAAAAGGCTCCCTAGTTACGCCCCTCCAGCCTGGTGACCTGGTCCCAGTCACAGTCTATGGGAGAGCAGAGCTGTGAAAACAAAACTGAGTAATGACAGTGAATGGCCATCCCAGACTGTTGTGCAGTCAGTCTGTCACCGTGGAATGCGTCGTGTCTTAGCCTGTGCCTGGTGCCGCCACGGACAGCGCTGCCTCGTGTCTCGGCCACAGCCAGCCCAGGGCATTATGTGCTTGTTCCTGATCACCTGGGTCTGCCATTGGAAATCAGAGATGGAATCACTTCATGGCACTAAGGATCTAGGAAAATAAAAATCTCAGCTAGAAAGGACATCCGATTTGGAGACAGCAGAACGAGGAGGAGGTGTGGGAGCCATTCTGGTGCTGAGAGGAGGGTGCCCCAATTATGAGATTGTAATGGAATTGTAATTAAAAAGTATAACTCTAACCTGCACAATTTGCTTGTATAACTTTAACTTGCACAATTTGCTTCTGCTAACAAAGGCATTTTAAGTGAAGCAGCTTCTAAGAGGTCAGGCAGAGGTCAGGCAGACCCAGACATACTAACATTCCGGGAACCAGCCAGTCCCAGGAGCTCTTTATCTAGAGGCCACCTGGCAGACCCCAAGATTAAAAATGAGCTATACCTTATCGGGGTACCAGCCTGTTAAGCCTAACCATAAATCTTAAGGTACCACAGCTAATTGACAACTCAGACTGTTATGAGAGTCTGTCTGAAAAACTGTATAAAAAGCTCTGGTATTGAAAGTTCGGGGCCGCTTCTGTCCTAAAGGCAAAGCTACCCCAGCATGCTGGAAATAAACTCCTCTTGCTTGATTGCAGCAGTCTCTTGTCTCATGGTCTTTGTGAAGTGAATCACCCCAACGTGTGGGATTTGTGCATGGTGCACGGGTCTTACAGGAGGCCCATGGGCGGTTGTGTTTTCAGGGTCACCTGGAGCACACACGGCATCCCGCCGGTAGTCAGACGGGGACTGCAGAGGCCTGGCTGGACGACAGACCCGAACTCGGATGTGGTCAGGAGAGGTGGCCCCACACTTCTTTATAGAAGATTTCCTTAATTTGTGCTTCCCTTTGGTTTAACAGTTAAAAAGAGAGTGGGGGGGTGGTTTTGGTCACTTATCCAAAACTGAAAGAAGAGGTGCATATGGATTCCAGATTTGAGGGTTAGATGTTTCCTGACCTGGCGATCAGTCACCTCACTTGGAGTGGGGAGCCTGGGATCCTGGAACTGCCACTGGCATTTGGGGACCTCGCTTCTGTGGTGAGGGACATGGACAGGCTTTCTGGAAAGGCTTCATGTCCCAGCAAGACAAGGAATTGAAGGCCCAGAGACGGAGGCCCGCCATGTTGGTTACTGTTGACAGACACGCCTCAAGCCCACCTCTCTCTCTAGTTAGTTACTCGATGTGTGGGTGGGCCCATTTGGCGGATGTTACAGGAAAAATAGCAAATTCTTAACTTATTCCATCTCCAAGTTGAAAAATTTCAGTTACTAAAATAAACAATTTCTCAATTGCATTTTGGTGGCCGTGGGCCCCGCGGCCACAGCATGGGTGGGACGTGGGAGGCGGGAGGACCCCTGGCTGAGTGAAGGGCTCACTCAGAACAGGCACAGTCAGTTGGCTGAGCGAGGCTCAGAGTAAGGCGG
>NW_007743704.1:7407-13677 GCF_000696425.1 Galeopterus variegatus | reverse complement strand
TTACCTCCAGACAGGACCTGGTATTCAGTACTGGATCTCAAAGATGCATTCTTCTGTTTGCTGCTGACTGTAAAAAGTCAAGATTACTTTGCTTTTGAGTGGAAAGATCCAGAGACTGGCCTAGAGGGGCAACTCACCTGGACCTGCCTGCCTCAAGGATTCAAAAACTCGCCTACCATCTTTGATGAGGCCCTCCACCAGGATTTGGCTATGTTACAGGCCTCTAACCCCCAGATAACTCTGTTGCAGTATGTGGATGATCTCCTCTTGGCAGCGGCCGACGAGGAACTGTGTCTGGAAGGAACAAAGCATCTCCTCACGGAGTTGGGAGAGCTGGGCTATCGAGCCTCTGCCAAAAAGGCCCAAATCTGCATGCGACAGGTCAGTTACTTGGGGTACCTTCTTAAGGATGGGAAAAGATGGCTGTCTGAGGCCAGAAAAGAAACAGTATTTCATATTCCACCACCTGCTAATCCAAGACAAGTCAGGGAATTTTTAGGTACTGCCAGGTTCTGTCACCTATGGATACCTGGTTTTGCTGAGATGGCAGCTCCGTTATATCCCCTCACTAAGGATAGTCAGCCTTTCAAGTGGGGAAAGGAAGAGCAGCAAGCTTTTAACAACATCAAGACCGCCTTAATGTCTGCACCGGCTCTGGGGCTCCCTGACATAACCAAACCCTTCCACCTGTATGTGGCAGAAAATAAAGGGGTCACAAAGGGGGTCCTAACTCAAAGACTGGGGCCCTGGAAAAGGCCTGTGGCATATCTGTCCAAGAAATTAGACCCAGTAGCCTCAGGGTGGCCAGCTTGTCTAAGGATCGTAGCGGCAGGTGCAGTCCTAGTGAAAGATGCTGACAAATTGACTATGGGACAGAATTTAGTAATCTCGGCACCTCATGATTTAGAGAGTGTTGTCCGCCAGCCCCCTGACCACTGGCTCACAAATGCTCGCATGACTCATTGTCAGACTCTGTTACTGAATTCAGACCGGGTCACTTTTGCTCCGCCGCGAGCTTAAATCCAGCCACACTGCTGCCGGACTCTGACCTCGACCCGCCTATCCACGATTGTCAACAAGTGCTTGCTGAGGCGCATGGATGGCGAAAAGACTTGTCGGATCAATCTCTGGCAGACGCCGAAGCCACCTGGTTTACAGATGGCAGCAGTTTCCTGGAAGAAGGAGTAAGAAAGGCAGGAGCCGCTATAGTAAATGGCCAAAACCTGATATGGGCACAGACCCTACCTGCAGGAACGTCCACCCAGAAGGCAGAACTCATCGCCCTCACGAAAGCCCTTGAACTAGGAGAAGGCAAAAAGGTCAACATCTATATGGACAGCAGGTATGCCTTTGCCACTGCCATGTGCACAGCGCTATCTATCAACAGCGGGGTCTGCTAACCTCGGGAGGAAAAGAAATCAAAAACAAGGAAGAGATCGTAGCCCTGCTGGAGGCCCTTCCCCGACTGCTAAAAGTGAGTATTATACACTGCCCGGGCCACCAGAAAGGGGATTCCCCCATTGCCAGGGGAAACAGCTTGGCCGATTCTGAAGCAAGGGCGGCAGCCAATAGGCCTATGCCTATTCTGTTAGTTGACGTCCCCAAGCTAGAAAAGCCCAAATTTAAATACTCTGCTGAGGACATAGCGGTGATCTCAAGGGACTCTAATAACCGCTTTGATCAGGAAAAAGGGCACTGGTATGCAGCATCAGGCAAGCCTATCTTGCCACAAGAACAAGCACGCATCATGGTCAAACAGATGCACCAATGGACTCATCTGGGAGTAAACAAATTGGCCCAGACTGCCCTGAAAATGAAATATCATATCATAGGGCTAAAACAATTAGCAGAACAGATAGTTAAAAGCTGTGTACCTTGTCAAAAAGTGAATGTCTGCAAGAATACAGCGGGCCCTGGCAAGAGACTCAGGGGAGACAGACCAGGGATGTATTGGGAAGTAGATTTTACAGAGATCAAGCCAGGCAGATATGGTTACAAGTATCTCCTAGTTTTTATAGACACCTTCTCCAGATGGGTAGAAGCCTTCCCAACAAAACAAGAAACAGCCACCGTCGTGGTCAAGAAAATCCTGGAAGAAATCTTCCCATGTTTCGGGGTGCCCAAGGTAATCGGGTCCGACAATGGACCCACTTTTGTAGCCAAGGTAAGTCAGGGAGTGGCCAGACAACTAGGGGTCGATTGGAAATTACATTGTATCTACAGACCCCAGAGTTCAGGGCAGGTAGAAAGGATGAACAGAACTCTAAAAGAGGCCCTGACTAAATTAACCATGGAGACTGGCGTAGACTGGGTGGTGCTCCTTCCCTTGGCCCTGTTTAGAGCTAGGAACACCCCCTTCCGGTTCAACCTGACCCCCTTTGAGATACTCTATGGTGCCCCTGCCCCTTTGACTTTACTGGGAGACGCCTTTGACCCCACTTGCCACAGTAACAGTGACTTATATGCCAGGTTAAAAGGACTCCAAGCGGTGCAGAAAGAGGTCTGGATGCAGCTGGCGGCCACCTATAAGCTTGGGACCCCCGAAGTCTCTCACCAGTTCCAGGTTGGAGACACAGTCTACGTAAGGTGACATCACACCCAGACCCTAGAGCCCCGCTGGAAAGGACCTTACCTAGTGCTTTTAACAACCCCAATGTCTGTGAAGGTGGACGGGATCTCCGTTTGGATCCACGCCTCGCACGTGAAGTCTGCGCCGCCAGAGGACCAAGGACCGGGAGACACCACCTGGAGAGTCCAGAGTTCTAAGGAGCACCCCTTAAGACTGAAAATTCTTCGGACACCCTAAATGTTACAAGATAAAAGCTCTCTTGTTTCTCTTATGCCTAGCCATTCTCTTCCAGGGCGCAGGAGCTGACAGCCCACATATTCCCCAAAATTTCACTTGGTATGTTGTAAATGGGGTGGGAGATACAATCTGGAGTCAATCCAGGGTGACTACAGGAGGGTGGTGGCCTGACTGATGTGTGTAAACTGGCTTTAGGAGCCCCAGGCAACTGGGACTTAGAAGGATACTTTGATGCTCGCAGGCCCCCTTCCATTCCCTATCCACCGAAGCACCACGGGCTCGAACCGTGGGGGGGGGTTGCTCTACAGCAACATGAAGGAGCATGCTGAGTGCCCTCACCTTCTATATGTGCCCTGGGTTCCACCATAGCAGAGCACTAAACTATCGGTGTGGGAGCAAAGCAGATTTTTTCTGCAAAGACTGGGGCTGTGAGACCACAGGAGACACACATTGGCATCCCTCGTCCTCCTGGGACTATATTAAGGTAACTGCTAATTATATCCACCCCTCTCCCCCTGTTGAAGGGTGGGCAGGCAGATTGGGAAGCAACAACTTTTGGTGGACACAGGTCTCTACCTGCAATGGGTGGTGTCACCCCCTCAGAGTGTCTTTCACAGAAGCAGGAAAAAAGGCTAGTGGATGGGACAAAGGATTTACATGGAAATTAAGGTTTTATAAAGAAAGGTATGATGATGGGCTATTGTTCACCATCAGACTTAAAGTAGAAATTCAGTACACCGCCATAGGCCCAAATAAATATTTAGCTCCAGTGAGACCTCTAATGGTCAGACCAAAGACTACTCCAGCACCTCTGGGTACCCGACCAGAGTCCGTAGCCCCCACTAAAAAGTCAAGAGCCAGGCCACAAAAGAAAAGGCCTGAGCCTCCTAAACCTAGGCTTCAAGAACAATCTGGGCTACTCCGTATAATCTCTGAAGTCTTCAAGGTCTTAAATAGTACCAACCCCAATGCTACCCGCTCCTGCTGGCTTTGTTATGACATTGCTCCCCCATATTATGAAGGAATAGCCTTCAGAAATAGAATTAAAACAACAACAGATGTCTCCAACTGTTGGTGGCAGCAGCGGCAGGTCAAACTCACTCTGTCAGCTGTTACAGGGCAGGGAACATGTGTGGGAAAAATCCCCTCCTCACACAGCCAGCTGTGCAATCACACACTTAACTTGACTAAGTGGTTGGGTGACACATATCTGTTGCCCCCTCGGGGGGGATAGTGGGCCTGCGCTACCGGGATTACACCCTATGTTAGCCCAAAGGTCCTGAAAGAAACCCAGGATTTCTGTGTCCTAGTTCAGCTGCTGCCTCGGCTCGTTTATCATCCCTATGAGGAGCTATTATCATATTGGGATAAAAATAATGGAAACTACCGGACTAAAAGAGAGCCCCTAAGTATCACGCTCTCTGTCCTCTTAGGCTTAGGATTGGGAGCAGCAACACGAGCCTCAGCTCTAGTTATTCAGCATCAGAATTACCAAAGTTTGCAGGCAGCCATAGATGCTGATATTAAAGAAATAGAAAATTCTATTACTAAGTTACAAGAGTCCCTCACCTCCCTCTCTGAGGTGGTCCTGCAAAACAGAAGGGGGTTAGACCTCTTGTTCCTTGAGCAAGGGGGGCTCTGCACCACATTACAAGAAGAATGTTGTTTTTACATTGATCATTCAGGAGTAATTAAAGACTCCATGGCCAAAATTAAAGAAGGCTTGGCCAAAAGGAAAAGGAAAAGAGAACAAAAACAGGGATGGTTTGAGTCATGGTTCAACACTTCCCCATGGCTCATGACCCTCGTGTCTATCCTGATAGGACCATTAATTATATTAGTGATGCTTCTAACTTTTGGTTCCTGCATTTTAAACCGCTTAATAGCTTTTGTTAAGGACCGTGTTGATACTGTCCAAATTATGATGCTAAGACAACAATATCGAGAATTAAATCAACAGGAGACAAGTATTTCATGATTGAAATATGCACTAGAAAAAGGGGGGAGATTATAATGGAATTGTAATGAAAAAGTATAACTCTAACCTGCACAATTTGCTTGTATAACTTTAACTTGCACAATTTGCTTCTGCTAACAATGGGAACACATATCTAAAGGCATTTTAAGTGAAGCAGCTTCTAAGAGGTCAGGCAGAGGTCATGCAGACCCAGACATACTAACATTCCGGGAACCAGCCGGTCCCAGGAGCTCCTTATCTAGAGGCCACCTGGCAGACCCCAAGATTTAAAATGAGCTATACCTTATCGGGGTACCAGCCTGTTAAGCCTAACCATAAATCTTAAGGTGCCACAGCTAATTGACAACTCAGTCTGTTATGAGAGTCTGTCTAAAAAACTGCATAAAAAGCTCTGGTATTGAAAGTTCGGGGCCGCTTCTGTCCTAAAGGCAAAGCGTCTCCAGCATGCTGGAAATAAACTCCTCTTGCTTGATTGCAGCAGTCTCTTGTCTCGTGGTCTTTGTGAAGTGAGCCACCCCAACATGTGGGATTTGTGCATGGTGCACGGGTCTTACAGGAGGCCCATGGGCGGTTGTGTTTTCAGGGTCACCTGGAGCACACACGGCATCCCGCCGGTAGTCAGACGGGGACTGCAGAGGCCTGGCTGGACGACAGACCCGAACTCGGCTGTGGTCAGGAGAGGTGGCCCCACACTTCTTTATAGAAGATTTCCTTAATTTGTGCTTCCCTTTGGTTTAACAGTTAAAAAGAGAGTGGGGGGGTGGTTTTGGTCACTTATCCAAAACTGAAAGAAGAGGTGCATATGGATTCCAGATTTGAGGGTTAGATGTTTCCTGACGTGGCGATCAGTCACCTCACTTGGAGTGGGGAGCCTGGGATCCTGGAACTGCCACTGGCATTTGGGGACCTCGCTTCTGTGGTGAGGGACATGGACAGGCTTTCTGGAAAGGCTTCATGTCCCAGCAAGACAAGGAATTGAAGGCCCAGAGACGGAGGCCCGCCATGTTGGTTACTGTTGACAGATGGGAACACATATCTAAAGGCATTTTAAGTGAAGCAGCTTCTAAGAGGTCAGGCAGAGGTCAGGCAGACCCAGACATACTAACATTCTGGGAACCAGCCGGTCCCAGGAGCTCCTTATCTAGAGGCCACCTGGCAGACCCCAAGATTTAAAATGAGCTATACCTTATCGGGGTACCAGCCTGTTAAGCCTAACCATAAATCTTAAGGTGCCACAGCTAATTGACAACTCAGTCTGTTATGAGAGTCTGTCTAAAAAACTGCATAAAAAGCTCTGGTATTGAAAGTTCGGGGCCGCTTCTGTCCTAAAGGCAAAGCGTCTCCAGCATGCTGGAAATAAACTCCTCTTGCTTGATTGCAGCGGTCTCTTGTCTCGTGGTCTTTGTGAAGTGAGCCACCCCAACGTGTGGGATTTGTGCATGGTGCACGGGTCTTACAGGAGGCCCATGGGCGGTTGTGTTTTCAG
>NW_007743704.1:5977-6939 GCF_000696425.1 Galeopterus variegatus | reverse complement strand
GTGAAGGGCTCACTCAGAACAGGCACAGTCAGTTGGCTGAGCGAGGCTCAGAGTAAGGCGGCGTTCCTCACAGAAGAACACATTGGAAAAAGCTGCTCCTCTTCTGCTGGTCGGGTGTGATTTTAACTCCCTGGTTGCTCCCCTGGGGGCTGTTGCCTTCCTGAAATCATAGGAGGTTTTCCGAGGTCATGGCTGAACATCAGCACTACATCTCGTAACTAAACAATCATCAGCTAATCCATTCTGCCCGAGGTAGCGCTTAGAGTTCTGGCGTCCACACACATTCTGTGTGGGGCCTGTTTCTCTGGAATCCCCCTGGGAAAGCCCGTGGGCAGAGGAGAGGGTTACAGAGAACCAGATGGCCTTTTAGTGTCCAGAACCCTTCTCCAGTAATCTGCTAAAGGGTCACGTCTATGAGCACATGTCCTGGCTCCTTCCACTTCTGGAGGTGGCCTCGCCCTCCCACAGCCTCTGTGAGGGCCACACAGATTACTCCCCTTGCCCGGATGGCCTCTCACCCAGTCCTCATCACAGCCTTCCCCACCAGCACCACCGAGAATGATTAAGGTTTGGGGGGGCAAGAGGAGCGAGAGCCTGTGTGTGCTCAGGGCCCTGGTACCTGTGCCCCAGGTGCGCTACCTGAAGATCATTGAGAAGAGTGGCTACCAGGCGCTGCCCTGGGTCCGTTACATCACTCAGAACGGAGGTGAGTGCAGCCCCACCTGTGGGAGGCGGATGCACTGAGTCCAGAGGGGCCCGCGGTGCAGCCCCAGGGTCAGGATGGATGGGGGGTGCCTTCCCTCCCCTGTGCAGAGCCAAGGATGGACCTTTCCTCCTGCCTCCTAGATTACCAGCTCCGGACCCAGTGAGGCGCCACCGCAGCCGAAGCCCCCAGCCCTAGCCTCAGGGCCCCTGGTGGAAGCACTAGGGAGACGCACCTGCCAAGCTGCCAGATGGAGGGG
>NW_007743704.1:0-844 GCF_000696425.1 Galeopterus variegatus | reverse complement strand
AGAAACCTCTTGTCGTTATGTTAATATTAGACACGTTAGACTTTAAAGCAAAAAAAAAAAAGGTCAACATACCAGATGTATTAGTCGGTTTTGTGTTGCTATAACAATGCCTGAGACTGGGTAATTTATAAAGAATAGAGGTTTATTTGGCTAATGATTCTGGGACAACTGCATCTAGTGGAGGCCTCAGGCTGCTTCTACTCATGGCGGAAAGCAGCAGGCAGGAGGCAGGTGCAAGATCACGTGGTGAGAGGAAGCAAGAGGGAGAAAGAGAGAAGGTGCCAGGGTCTTTTAAACNCCATGGATCAAAAATATTTGAGAAGAAAAGATGGATGGTTGCATCTGTACTGAACACGTACAGATTTTTTTTTCCTGTTATTGCTTTCTAAACAATACAGTATAACAACTCTTTCCATAGCACTTACATTATATCAGGTGGTGTAAATGATCTAAGAATGATTTAAAGTACACGGGAAGATGTGCGTAGGTTGTATGCAAACACCACAACATTTTACATCACAGACTTGAGCATCCAAGTATTTTGATATCTTTGGGGGATTCTGGAACCAATCCCTTGCAGATACTGAGGGACAGCTGTACTACCAATATGGCCTGGAGACACCTGAGCCAAGACATGGTCAACACAAAACCTTCCTAGAGGAGCATAACTTCAACCCTTGTTACCCAAGATCCTCACAAATAATCCATCCTGAACATGAGTGCACACCCCAAAATTACAAAACACATGAAAGCAGACTGTAAATGGAAGGATCGGATCCTTGAGAATTTTGTATGAGGATTATCAGACATGTAAACATAGTATGCAGTAAGTCTCTAGATGATT
>NW_007743703.1:17657-18306 GCF_000696425.1 Galeopterus variegatus | reverse complement strand
CTTCAAGTTAAAAATCACTGAGGAGTTTGGTACAGATGACTCCTTCAGGTGTCCTTGGGGAACAAGATATGTGGGTAATTGAATGAAAATCTATCCTGACTGACCCCGATGACAACATTGTCCAACTTACATTACAAATCACCTGTAGTCTTTAATGGACTACTTTTTAATTGCTTTAAAAGTGTTAATGGTGACTATAAGGGAGCACAGTGTTTCTTGTTTGTCTGTTTCTCAATAAAATGAATTTCCAGTTGTTTTTTTTTTTTTTTTTTTTTTTCACTGACAGTTTATAATTAACTTAAGTAGCTCTCATTTAAGTTTCATCAGAGGGGAAAAACACATTTAGTTGTCTTTTACTTTGTCTAATCTCTCTGTCTTTATGAATGCCTTGAGACTATGGGATCAGATTAGTTCAACCATAAAATGTGTGAATATAGGAGGAATCAGTAATTGTAAACTGATAAAAAGGAGAACAGAGAAACACCTTTTCCTATGAGTTGTAGTATGCTTGCCTCCAAGTTCACAGCTCAATTAAAACATGATTTTCTGTTTTTCTGAAGGGAAACATAAAGGTGTAGCGATTATTAAAAAATAATATATTATGAAAGTCATAAAATGAATACATTTTTGAAAAATGGTGAAAATGAAT
>NW_007743703.1:13417-16882 GCF_000696425.1 Galeopterus variegatus | reverse complement strand
AAATCACCTGCTTACATTACAAATCACCTGTAGTCTTTAATGGACTACTTTTTAATTGCTTTAAAAGTGTTAATGGTGACTATAAGGGAGCACAGTGTTTCTTGTTTGTCTGTTTCTCAATAAAATGAATTTCCAGTTGTTTTTTTTTTTTTTTTTTTTAATCACTGACAGTTTATAATTAACTTAAGTAGCTCTCATTTAAGTTTCATCAGAGGGGAAAAACACATTTAGTTGTCTTTTACTTTGTCTAATCTCTCTGTCTTTATGAATGCCTTGAGACTATGGGATCAGATTAGTTCAACCATAAAATGTGTGAATATAGGAGGAATCAGTAATTGTAAACTGATAAAAAGGAGAACAGAGAAACACCTTTTCCTATGAGTTGTAGTATGCTTGCCTCCAAGTTCACAGCTCAATTAAAACATGATTTTCTGTTTTTCTGAAGGGAAACAAATGTTTAGCGATTATTAAAAAATAATATATTATGAAAGTCATAAAATGAATACATTTTTGAAAAATGGTGAAAATAAATGTAACTGAACAACATTAACATATGTAGAAATATTAATAAAAACACTGAACCAATAGCTGGAAGTTTAATAATTGACCAAATGTGGTCTTAGAGTACATGATAAGAATCCTTTTAATGCTTGAAATGTATATTCTTAGGTCATATCGCAGATCTATTGTATCAGAATTTTTGAAAGTGAATCACAACAATTTATATTGTAAATAGCATCTTACATGATTCTTATAAGTGCACAAGTTGGAAAACTATTTTTTTTTTTTTTTGTGACCAGTAAGGGGATCGCACCCCTTGGCTTGGTGTCGCCTGCACCACGCTCAGCCAGTGAGCGCACCGGCCATCCCTATGTAGGATCCGAACCCACGGTGGGAGCACCACTGCACCCCCAAGCACCACACTCTCCCGAGTTCGCCATGGGGCTGACCCGGAAAACTATTAAAATCCACTTTACTTCTTAACTCTCGACTTTCAAAATGTCTAAAAAGATAAACACCAATATATCAACAGTGTTAACTCCTGACTGCAATGTTGAAGGAAGGCAAACTTTGTTTTAATTATAGATCTTTGGATTACTTTTTCCCAAAGTCTGGCTATCTTTAGTAATAAAAGAAATAGATGCAATTTGATGGTTTCTGGTATTAGTAAATTATAAATTTTAAATAATATTTCATTTAATTCATTTGTATTTTAAAAAGAGAACTGTGCTGCTTAGTTTACTATGAATGTAATGAGTTCACTGTTGAAAGTCTGAATTGTTGGTTATAAATAATTGTGAATAAAAACTAGTCTGTTAACAAAGAGAGACAGAAACAATAGAACTTAATAACATCACTAGTAAAAATCCAGAACGATCTTGATATGTTCCAGGACACAATCTAAATGGCTAAGTTTAGTTCATCTAGGAAAAAAAATCTCTAGGGGGAAAAATATAGAGAAGAACAGCTTGAACTTTCTGTTTTTCACCCTATCACTCTCTCTGGGCATCAGAATGTAGGTGTGTGTGATGTGAAGGGCCTCGTTGACCCAGAACAAAGACAGGTTTTGTGCCATCTGTGGGCTGCTGGCAATGTACGTATCTTCCATTTCAGCTCAGCTGTGGTCTTCCCTGCCCTTCATGGGAAGATGCAGCCTTGCTTAGTTCCTGAACTCATGTTGGTGAACAGCAGCAACACATTTAGAATTTCAGTCCCACTGATGTCGTAGGGTCTAGAAGAAGTTTTAATATTATATTCTCAGGATCTAATAGGCCTAAAATGAATTTCTCGGATCTACATGTCTACTCGGTCTACACCTTCAATATTGTCTTCATCACCTGGCTCCATTCTGCCTTCCTGTACTGCTAAGTACTGATTTCCTCCAGGAGGTAAGCCTTGTCCTGTATTGCCAACCTAAAAAGGACCATAACACTCTGATGAGTTTTGTGTATTTCCATGTCATAAGAAGCAAGAGCTGGTTCCTGTGTAGTCATTACCTGTTTGGTATCTTCTGTGTGGCCTGATATCCTGATACCAAGACTCTGTAAGAGACCTGACTTCTAGTCTTGCCTGCTTCTGTGAACCTTGGATTTGTGTCCCCATTTGCCTGGTTAGAGTTTCTCAGTCCTTGGTGGTTGCTGAAACCAACCTTGACCTCTTTGAGCACTATCCTTTGAACAATAGGCCCCCCTTCCAAGCCCTGCCCTGAGGGAATGGGAGATGTTTTCACTCATCTCTCTTTGTGGTCCTAGTGTCCTCCTCCTGCCCACTGGCCATGCTTCTTGGTCGTTATTCTTCTTTCTAGGCCAAACTCATTCAACATTTGAAATAGTTAAAGGAAATGTTGAGTTATATTTTCTGGAGTTACTGTGCATGATAAAAGGTATCTGGGTCTATAGGAAGAGTACATGTTTTTGAATCATAGACAGACTGGTAGGATTATCTCCTTTAAGTCTGCAGGACTTAGCAACCTCCAATCATTTGGGGAATGAGATTGATTTAACTATATAAATACAGGAAAAGAAGAAAAAAAGATTCTGTTGGAGAACATAGCAACTGGAAAGTATCTTTCCCTCCGAGCTAAATCTACACTGGGACAATGATGGACCTCCTACCAGTGGTTATTCCTGTCTTTGAGAGACTGGTGCAAACCTTTACCTACCCCCTTCCTGAGCAGTTTTTGCTGTTTTGTGCTTTAAGATCTCTTGAGAACTTCGTCTAGCAGACATTATACGAAGTTATACGACTGAGATTGAGGATGCAAGTGTCTTCGATAATTACCAGCTAAGCCAGGACTAGCACTAGAATGAATGGTTTCTGACTCTGATCAATGTTTCCCAATAAGCTTGCTTAGTCTTGCATAGTCAGATTGAAACAATGCCACCAATAGCACCTCTTATTTGTGAAACCAATTATATTCTCATAGGCATTGCTTTGCACTTTTGCATGGAGCTCTCTTATTAGAATGTAAGAATTCCTGGAATTGTGTGAATCCCATTCCTCTTTTTCTTCTCTTTCTCTCTCTCTTTACTTCCTCCCTCCTTCCCTCCCTCCCTCTCTTTTTCTTGTTTATTGACCTTGTGTACCTTGAGCTGTTGTGTGGANTCGACTTTCAAAATGTCTAAAAAGATAAATACCAATATATCAACAGTGTTAACTCCTGACTGCAATGTTGAAGGAAGGCAAACTTTATTTTAATTATAGATCTTTGGATTACTTTTTCCCAAAGTCTGGCAATCTTTAGTAATAAAAGAAATAGATGCAATTTGACCGTTTCTGGTATTAGTAAATTATAAAATTAAAATAATATTTAATTTAGTTCATTTGTATTTTAAAAAGAGAACTGTGCTGCTTAGTTTAGTATGAATGTAGTGAGTTCATTGTTGAGTCTGAATTGTTGATTATAAATAATCCTGAATAAAAACTAGTCTGTTAACAAAGAGAGACAGAAACAATAGAACTTAA
>NW_007743703.1:10395-12291 GCF_000696425.1 Galeopterus variegatus | reverse complement strand
TGAACCTTTGATTTGTGTCCCCATTTGCCTGGCTAGAGTTTCTCAGTCCTTGGTGGTTGCTGAAACCAACCTTGACCTCTTTGAACACTATCCTTTGAACAATAGGCCCCCCTTCCAAGCCCTGCCCTGAGGGAATGGGAGATGTTTTCACTTATCTCTCTTTGTGGTCCTAGTGTCCTCCTCCTGCCCACTGGCCATGCTTCTTGGTCGTCATTCTTCTTTCTAGGCCAAACTCATTCAACATTTGAAATAGTTAAAGGAAATATTGAGTTATATTTTCTGGAGTTACTGCGCGTGATAAAAGGTATCTGGATCTATAGGAAGAGTACATGTTTTTGAATCATAGGCAGACTGGTAGGATTATCTCCTTTAAGAATTCCCCAGGACATAGCAACCTCCAATCGTTTGTGGAATGAGATTGATTTAACTATATAAATACAGGAAAAGAAGAAAAAAAGATTCTGTTGGAGAACGTAGCAACTAGAAAGTATCTTTCCCTCCAAGCTAAATCTACACTGGGACAATGATGGACCTCCTGCCAGTGGTTAATCCTGTCTTTGAGAGACTGATGCAGACCTTTACCTACCCCCTTCCTGAGCAGTTTTTGCTGTTTTGTGCTTTAAGATCTCTTGAGAACAGAATGTTTTATGGTCCAGCTCACTCTCTACTCTATTTCTCAACACACACCTGCAGCATAAGAAACAAGCCGTGAATACAATTTGTACAACTCCTTTAAAATATTCCATTAGCATTATTGTAATGCCACTCTTGGATAAAAACAGCAACAGCGTTCCTGCCTTACGTCTATTTACTCTTTGACTGAAACTTTCATGCTTTTGCTCAATGATTCCCAATAAGCTTACTTAGTCTTGCATAGTCAGATTGAAACAATGCCACCGATAGCACCTCTTATTTGTGAAACCAATTATATTCTCATGTGCATTGCTTTGCGCTTTTGCATGGAGCTCTCATATTAGAATGTAAGCATTTGTGTGAATCCCATTCCTCTTTTTCTTCTCTTTCTCTCTCTCTTTCCCTTACTCCCTCCTGCCCTCCCCCCCTCTCTTTTTCTTGTTTACTGACCTTGTGTACCTTGAGCTGTTGTGTGGACTATGTTCTCCTTGCCTTTATCACAAGGAGGCATTTTCAGATGAATGTCTCTGGACCTAGACCTTCTTTCCCTTACCTTCCTTCTTGTAGGCAGTGGTTCAGCTGCTGGTCTATTTGTCTCCTTTTCCTTAGGTGTTTTTCAAAGGGTATTTCAGCAGAAAATCTGGAGGAATATAGATATTTAGGTGCTTTATTTGTCAGTGCCTTCTAGATTATAAAATACATGAATTTTATTTTCCAAATAGAAAAAAAATTTAGCCTCAGAGAGTGACTTTCCTGAGGCCAAATCATTAGCAAATGATAAAATCAGATTTAAAAGGGGGTCTTCTGATTTTGAATCCAATTCTCTTTCAGTGATACTGCTCATTAGCAGATCACTATTCTCTCATCAGCTCACTTATTTTTGGGAAAGTAAAAACGTGAATTTATAAGCTCTCATTGATGTTTTAGGTAGTCACATTTTATAGGTGCTGGACTCATTGAGGAGAGTAGCAAAAGCTCAAACCGTAATCCATAACTGTCTTCAATTCCATCATGATTCTTCTTTGCTGAGGTCTGATCTAAATAAATAGTCATCATCCTGTTAAGGTATAATTAGAGGGCATTTTATGAAGTTTAGTTAAAGAGGAGGAGAAAATGAGGTATTAATTGACACAACAGTATCACAGGTTTCTTTGTTGACATGTAATTCTAAAGCTATATCATTCCTAGAAAAGAGCAAAAGCCATTTTAGTGTGAAGTAAAGTGATCCTATTGGGGAAAACTATCTTTACACATAAGTCTAGA
>NW_007743703.1:7199-9865 GCF_000696425.1 Galeopterus variegatus | reverse complement strand
GATGCAATTGATTTTTCTAAGCCTATTCTATTTTATTTCATTGAAAAAGAAATTCCTATTGCGGAAGGCTATGCATGTGTGAAGGTGGGGGTATATGGGAAATCTCTATACCTTCTGCTCATTTTTGCTGTGAACCTAAAATTGCTTTAAAAAATAAAATTAATTAAAATTTAAAACAAAACAAACAACCCCCCCCAGCAATTCCTGGTGGTGATGCACTAACTGAGTCCACTACTGACAATTCCTGGTGGTGATGCACTAACTGAGTCCACTACTGAGTCCTGTCCTACAGTCTGAAGGATACTTCTACAGAGGAAAGTAGTAGTGAAGTGTCATTGAGACCCGGGAGGAAGGAGTTTCGATGCGTGATTAATCAAGAGTGTCAAGTGCAGCCGAGTGATAAAATAATGTCTAAGAGGCCTCAGTTGGATTTAATAATCAAAAAGTGACAATTAAGAGGAGATGGTTGCAGCGCTGACTCCAGTAACCGGGAGTGGGGTGAAACCAGACTGCTAGTACTGAGGAATTATCACGAAGAGAAGAATATTATATTTCTAAAAACCTTCTTTGGAGACTGGGAAGCTGGTTTACAGATGATAGGAAATTTACCCAATTTGCCTAGCTAGTGGTGACAGAACCAGGAATGAAACCCAGTGAGATCACACTCTGAAGCCTAAGGTTTTCCATCGTATCACAACAGAGGGACTAGCTGGTGAAGGTCCCGGTGAGGCTGATGCTATGCCTCATAGCTGTCCTCCATTAAGCTTTCTCTCTTCCTGTGGCCACATCATTCTTCTGAGCATCTATTGAAGGATATTCGTTGTACTCATAAGGTGCTTTCCAAACACTGCCTTGATTTCTAATTATTCTAAGCATCTTCCCTGCCTCACTAGGTTTTAAGTTGCACTTCAGTGGAAAATGGTGTCCTATTCTTCTTCTGTTGGTGATTGGGGTCGGCGACTGCATATGGTGTAGAGCCCTCACAGCACCCAGCACAGTACCTTGCACTTGGAACATAGCCCACAGCGGTCCCCGCTCTCTGAGCGCGGGCGCCGACGCATGCGCTCTTCCGCGGATCGGGGCCGTGGTCGCCGGTTCCGCGCATGCCCAGTGGACGGCGCGGTGTTTGATGCAGCCTGCGGCCCGCCGCCGGCCGACTTGCGCCATGCCCGACGGTGGTGTGATCCCATCAGGTCTTACGAAAAGGAGAAGGCCAGCCTGCCTGGAGTGAAGACAGCTTCGGGCAAGTATGGCTCGGCCAATGTGGAAGCCACCACAGGAAGTAGAGTTACAGACAGGATGGCGACACTGATCTCTTTGGATCTGATGATGACCAGGAAATCGAAGTAGCAGCGAAGAGGTGAAGGGAAGGAAGCTTTGCATAGTGTGAGTCAAAGAAAGCCAAAACCCTGCGCTTGTTGCCAAGTAATCCTTAATAGATGTGACACTTTGGGATGACGGTGTAGATACGGCAGAACTGCAGGACAGCAGCAGCAGCAGCGTTCAAGCAGGCGGATTGGTCTGAGGCTCCCTAGACTAATTCCGGTGGGATGTGGAATTTAAAAACCTCACGTGCAGCGTGAATTGGAGGGGATCCAGTTGGAACAGACTCGCCGGAGGAGGAGCAGATCAGTGCTTCTGAGTGCAACGTGCAGTCCATGGACGCGGCTGCTTTCAAAGGGATCTACAATCTATCTTAGATCGTTGCACTTGAATAAAAGCTGAAAAGATTTAAAAGAATAAAAAAAGAAAAGAAAGAAAGTATTCAAAAAACATTTGTTGAATAAACAAAAACACAAGTTATTACCTCCTCTTTGAAAAGACTGTTGCTTTAGGAATTAACATGGATTAGTTATTCCATAATTAGAGTGGTCAACCACTTGCTAGATGACTAATAAAATACTAAACCCTTCGCTATTCTTTCTATTTTTGTCAAGGACTTTACAGGCATTAATTTATTTGAATATATTTTTTTTCAAAATGGCCTAGTCTTTATTTTTCCTGTTTTCTTATTTATTTATTTATTTACTCTTATTGAAACATAACTGATTGTATATATCTGTGGGGTACAGGGTTGGATATCAATGCCTGTGTGCAATATGTAGTGCTCAAATCGGGATAATCAGTAGTCTTTTTCTGTTTTCTTTCTGTAAGTACCTGTAAGTTTAGTGGAAGCAATGACTTTTCTTTTTAATGAAGCAAATAATACACTATGCTCCCTTATACTTGGCCTTCTTTTCTACCTTTGCCAGTTTTTCCTACCAGATTGGTACAAATCTGTTCTAAGAACCAAACCACTCAGCAAATGTCTCATGCATATCTTGAAAATTACAGCAACTTTTCACTTTGTGTGTCAAAACTTAGTGATAATTGGATATAATAAACCTGCATCTTTATTTGTATTTTAGATTTGTGTGTTATTTTGGTTAGTCTTTTTATAGGAGCTGTAAAAGTTTATTGATTAAATATATATACATCTTAGAACTTGAAGTTCCAAATTTAACTTGTCTGCAATTAAAACCTTTCTTGTTCTATGGATTTTGTGCGCTAGGTCTATTAAGCCAAAGTGAGTTTAGTATGGTTTCTTAAATAAAGATCCAGTACATCTTTTACGTTCTTAACCCTATTCTTAAGAAACTCCCTCTATTTTAAATTATGGGGAGAAA
>NW_007743703.1:5871-6565 GCF_000696425.1 Galeopterus variegatus | reverse complement strand
ATTATAGCCTGCAGATGAGGCATCCCTGGATATAAATCTTGGTTTCATCACTTATTTGTCAATGGGAAGATTCTTAACCTTTCTGTGCCTTGCATTCTGTATCCATATTATGAGATATTAGTACCTACTTTATGGATTTATTGAAAAATAAATGAGAAAATATATGTGCTCTGCTGGACTGTAGTATTAAATACCATTTGGTTATTTGTCTTCACCAGGTTGTTTAAATTAGATAATACATGCAAATTCAACAAAATTCTCTTTTTTTCCTGTTAATCAGTAATGAGTTTGCTTTATGAATCAGAATGCTGTATAATTTTACAGTGGAGATTAATATGGATACTTTTTTTGTATGTGAAGTTAAAACAATAGGAAATTAATGTAATCAAATGCTTAGAGTTGAACATTCTTTTTTATTCACTGTTTCATGAGAATGGTGGTCATGGTGAATTNTCTTATTGAAACATAACTGATTGTATATATCTGTGGGGTACAGGGTTGAATATCAATGCCTGTGTGCAATATTTAGTGCTCAGATCGGGATAATTAGTAGTCTTTTCTGTTTTCTTTCTGTAAGTACCTGTAAGTTTAGTAGAAGCAATGACTTTTCTTTTTAATGAAGCAAATAATACACTATGCTCCCTTATACTTGCCCTTCTTTTCTACCTTTGCCAGTTTTTCCTACCAGATTGGT
>NW_007743703.1:4574-5626 GCF_000696425.1 Galeopterus variegatus | reverse complement strand
ACAAATCTGTTCTAAGAACCAAACGACTCAGCAAATGTCTCATACATATCTTGAAAATTACGGCAACTTTTCACTTTGTGTGTCAAAACTTAGTGATAATTGGATATACTAAACCTGCATCTTTATTTGTATTTTAGATTTGTGTGTTATTTTAGTCTTTTTATAGCAGCTGTAAAAGTTTATTGACTAAATATACATCTTAGAACTTGAAGTTCCAAATTTAACTTGTCTGCAATTAAAACCTGTCTTGTTCTATGGATTTTGTGCGCTAACTCTATTAAGCCAAAGTGAGTTTAGTATGGTTTCTTAAATAAAGATCCAGTGCGTCTTTTACGTTCTTAACCCTATTCTTAAGAAACTCCCTCTATTTTAAATTATGGGGAGAAAACTATGGGAGATCATACTTTTGCTAAGTAGCAACATGTGAGGAGTGAGGGAACTGCTTGGCTCTAAAACAATTCCTTCTGAGGAATTCGTATCCCGTTGATAGTGGAGGTTTTCCACATCTTTGATAAAAAGAGGAAGAAGCCATTTATGTGCCTACTCTGAGCCATCTGCAATGACAGGTACTTTATATTACATACATCTCCCCCCCCCAATAATATATAAATCCATCATAGAAAATTCTAAAGCTATAAAGTTTATTTAGTGAAAGACAAGTCTTCTTTATCTCAATCTCTGAGCTACGCTTTTGTTTCCTTGGTGTCGAAACTCCATTTAATTGTGCCTACTCCCAGAAGTACTCCATAGAAGCATTACATTTGAAATCAGGCCTTTTTCACTACAAAGTTCTTACTCTTTTCATCAAATTATGCTTCCTGAAATATTATTTTACATATCATGTTTGTTTTGAATATTTAGAGTAAAAAATTGTGGAGGAGAAAAATGGGTCAATGTGATTATTTTTCAGTCAAATCTTTGCTTGGGATTGCAAACTGCTTAAACCTTGCAAATCACAGGAGTAGTAGAAAGTGCATTAACATTGGTATGCTGTCTGGACAGAATTTGGAAAGTGAGTCCTTGGCCCATTAGTTGTGGGACTCTAAGCAAGT
>NW_007743703.1:0-4046 GCF_000696425.1 Galeopterus variegatus | reverse complement strand
GATATAAATCTTGGTTTCATCACTTATTTGTCACTGGGAAGATTCTTAACCTTTCTGTGCCTTACATTCTGTACCCATATTATGAGCTACTTTATGGATTTATTGAAAAATAAATGAGAAAATATATGTGCTGTGCTGGCCTGTAGTATTAAATACCATTCGGTTATTTGTCTTCATCAGGTTGTTTAAATTAGATAATACATGCAAATTCAACAAAATTCCCCTTTTTTTCCTGTTAATCAGTAATGAGTTTGCTTTATGAATCAGAATGCTGTATAATTTTTCAGTGGAAATTAATATGGATACTTTTTTGTATGTGAAGTTAAAACAATAGGATATTAATGTAATAAAAAGCTAAGAGTTGAGCATTCTTTTTTATTCACTGTTTCATGAGAATGGTGGTCATGGTGAATTAGAATTTAATGATTATCTAGTTTGATTTATGGCTATATATATTTAGAGGGCAGATTTTGACTTTAAATACTAAGAAAATTGAATGAAGTTTCACTATTTGTGATCCTTTGCTTCAAATGAAACCTTCAGTGAAAGTCATTGATTTAAAAGGACTTTACTCCTTAGTTGTTTTCTTTTGATGTGTGGGAAATCATCCTGTCGATCACCTCTTTCAAAATATACTTTTGAAGACTTTTATGTATTCTGAGATACACATAAAAGTTTTGAGAGATTTGGCTTTGAGTGTCAATATATATAGTCCTATTTACCAGTCTAGAAAAAGGGGGTAAGTGAGATCAAGCTGCCTAATTTGGTTTAATGTTTTTTAAATATTATATATCCTTGGCTGGTGCTGGTACTGGACGACTAGCAAAGCTCTGCTTATTATTCCCAAATTGTTACCAGATTATGAGCTCTTTAATGTAGAAACCCCTTTGTATTCATCACTGTATTGATAGGCCAGCCCAGTGTCTGGCCCACAAGAGTAGAATCAGAGTGCACAACCCTTTACTGCTCTGGAGATTTAGCTTTTTCAAGTCTCTCTGTTTGGAATGCCTCTCTCACTTATCTGTAGATACCATAATCTTATCAACATTTCCAGACCTATTTCAGTTAGTTTTTCATGATTCCCCCCAAGTGAATATGTTTTTTGTAATCATTTCTATATTACTTAAAATATTTTTAGTACCTACTTCCATATTCTATCTTATGTTATAGTTATCTGTATTATTGTCTTTACACCTAGAAGACTGTTTTTGAAAGTCAGAGTCTGTTTCTTATTTTTAGCATCTAATTAAGTTCTTCGTACAAACAAAATGTGCTCAGTATTTCTTATAATAAACCAACAAATTGACTGACAAAGAAATAGGGAGAAGAGGCTTTCACTTTAAATAAATTATTATGTTCTGAACCAACTCTGAATTTAATAAAAAGCCCTGTATTTTTTTTAATCTATCGCCTAGGGGTTCATGCTTCCAAAGAGATAAATAGGTTTCTTAGAACTCTGCTATTTATTTGTACAGAATCAGGAATTTGGGATGATTGTCATATCTTCCAAAATAGAGAGGGCTTTGTGATTCATTTCTTAGCTGTCTACCTAGGATAAAATATCCTTTCTATTAAAGATAAAACAAAGTAAAGCTATTGAAGAAAAAATTTATCTAAAACAAGGCACTGGAGAGATACTGCTCATTTTAATCCTTATGAAAATATATTTCACACTGTTTTATAAATTTGTGTAATACTGTGTGTAGTGGATTGAATTATGTACCCCCCAAACTCTCTGAAGCTTGAATTGTGTTCCCCAAGCTTTATGTATTAGAAATTTAGACCCCCACTGTAACTGTTAAAGGGGGGGAATCCTATTGTGGTAATTGAAAGGTGGGGATTTGAAAAGGTGGTTATAGATTGTAGGGCCATGCAGTACTGAGCAGATTAAAAATGTTGATCATGGACGTGGTTCTGAAGGCTTTAAAAGAAGAGGAGAGTCTGTTTTTCTCTTTCTCTGCTCTCTTCGCTTCCACCATGTTGCAATGTGAGACCCCTGGGTCACTGTCACCACCATCGGATGGACTTTGGACTTCCCAGCCTCAGAAACTGTAAACAATAAAATTTTTCTTTATAAATCATCTAGTTCTGCATATTTTGCTCTGAGCAACAGAAAATGGACTAATATGCTATGTAATTTGGTAAACAGATCTAAAACTTCTATCATTTAGTTATAGCACAGGAACACCAATATGGACATTGTTACAAAATAATATGCTAATACCATGAAGAGGCAGAGCATGACTCTGGAACACTGTTAGAATTGTTCTTTGAAGAGACATGGAACCAAATTCTGCAGCCACCACCTTGTCAAGACATGACTGTAGTCCTCCTCCTTAGGGTGTGTTTTAGTTTTCCTCCATTTCTTGTTTCTATAAACCACTCTTTCCCAATGATTCTCATTCTGTGAAACATCTGTGACCTTGCCAGGACTAGTAGGGATTTGGGATTTGGATAAAGAAAAATTAAGGAAGGAAGGATATGACATCTAGCAGTTGCAAAGGTTTGCAAGAACACACACACATATATACATCTGGCATCCTCACTTCTTACTGCACGGTGGTATTTGCCACTTCCATGTCTAATTTCCATCCCCCCCCCCCCGGTTGAAAAAAAAAAAAAAAAAAGACAAAGAGCAGTGAAGAAATACAGGAGGACAATAAAACAAGATGTCCTAATGAATTTTTTGAGAGACAGTGCTCTGTGACATTAGTTACTTGAATAATAAAAAACTAAAAAATCTCCTAGTTCAAAACAAAAACAACNCTGTAGATACCATAATCTTATCAACATTTCCAGACCTATTTCAGTTAGTTTTTCATGATTCTTCCCAAGTGAATATATGTTTTTTGTAATCATTTCTATATTACTTAAAATATTTTTATTACCTACTTCCATATTCTATCTTATATTATAGTTACCTGTATTATTGTCTTTACACCTAGAAGACTGTTTTTGAAAGTCAGAGTCTGTTTCTTATTTTTAGCATCTAATTCAGTTCTTCGTACAAACAAAATGTGCTCAGTATTTCTTATAACAAACCAACAAATTGACTGATAAAGAAATAGGGAGAGGCTTTCATTTTAAATAAATTATTATGTTCTAAACCAACTCTGAATTTAAAAAAAAAAAAAAAAAAAACACCTGTATTTTCTTTAATCTATCGCATAGGGGTTCATGCTTCAAAGAGATAAATAGGTTTCTGAGAACTCTGCTATTTATTTGTACAGAATCAGGAATTTGGGATGATTGTCATATCTTCCAAAATAGAGAGGGCTTTGTGATTCATTTCTTAGCTGTCTACCTAGGATAAAATATCCTTTCTATTAAAGATAAAACAAAGTAAAGCTGTTGAAGAAAAAAGTTATCTAAAACAAGGCACTGGAGAGATACTGCTCATTTTAATCCCTATGAAAATATATTTCACACTGTTTTATAAATTTGTGAAATACTGTGTGTAGTGGATTGAATTAGGTACCCCCCAAACTCTCTGAAGCTTGAATTGTGTTCCCCAAGCTTTATGTATTAGAAACTTAGCCCCCACTGTGACTGTTAAGAGGGGGGGAAATCCTATTGTGGTAATTGAAAGGGGAGGATTTGAAGAGGTGGTTATAGAGTGTAGGACCATGCAGTAGTGAGCAGATTAAAAACGGTGATCATGGACGTGGTTCTGAAGGCTTTAAAAGAAGAGGAGAGTCTGTTTTACTCTTTCTCTGCTCTCTTCGCTTCCACCATGTTGCAATGTGAGACCCCTGGGTCACTGTCACCACCATCAGATGGACTTTGGACTTCCCAGCCTCAGAAACTGTAAGCAATAATTTTTTTCTTTATAAATCATCTAGTTCTGCATATTTTGCTCTGAGCAACAGAAAATGAACTAATATGCTGTGTAATTTGGTAAACAGATCTAGAGCTTCTATCATTTAGTTATAGCGCAGGAACACCAATATGGACATTGTTACAAAATAATATGCTAATACCATGGAGAGGCAGAGCATGACTCTGGAACACTGTTAGAATTGTTCTTTGAAGAGACATGGAACCAA